>NC_137878.1:8635475-8745475 GCF_963924005.1 Protomyctophum bolini
ATGTAACTGGCCCGCCGACCTCCATCTGAAAAAATGTTGTTCCATGAGGGAGGGACCTCCCAGAAACTAAAGATTTGAGTTAAAAACGTTTGAAAGAATATATATATTCAATGATTTGCGCCACATTTTCAAGATTTTTCAAAAACAGGCAGACCTACTGTAGTGCCGCCGCGCTATGAGCTTGTGTAGATCTGCTATTATTTTCGAATAGCTAAAGTATAACATAATGCTTAAAACACCAAAAGGGGGGTCGTATACGTCCGCCGAACTCTATAGGACTTAAGTGTTTGGTAATACGTTCAGACTTGAGCTCGGCTCTGTCATATTCCACAGGATTATACCGGCTTTGTGCAGCGAGCTTTAGTCCCCTCCCTCCCTCGCTCCCTCCCTCCCTCCCTCCCCTACGTTGCGTGCGATAGAAAAGCATCTCGTGGCGGTGGGACTGTGCGGTATATGTACACATCAGTACACGTGTGTGTGTGTGTGTGTGGGGGGGGGGGGGGGGGGGGGTGTGACATAGAGGAGCAAACATTCCTGTGGTTTGGGGACACAAGATCTGACTGGGGGGGGGGGGGGGGGCAAAGGTCAAGGTAGAGCACACGTTTGTGTGTGTGTGTGTGTGTGTGTGTGTGTGTGTGTGTGTGTGTGTGTGTGTGTGTGTGTGTGTGTGTGTGTGTGTGTGTACGTGTACGTGCATTGTGTCACATGACGTCATTATGTCTATAGGGTTCCTTCAAAAAACATGAAGACATTATATGTCCATGGCAGCTGCATGTGAGACCCACACACACACACACACACACACACACATGAGATCCAGCAGGATATTGCACAGTGTCTACCAGAGGACACAGAATCATATAGGAACTCAGTTGTGTGGATTGTGGGATTTAGAAGTACACAATGTTGATTTATGTATGTGATTTTCAACACACACACACACACACACACACACACACACACACACAGTATGGTGGGGTCTCAGCATTGCAATTAAGTGGGGGCGGTGCAATGGCTGTTTTTGTGTTTGCACATGGTTTTTGCGTGTGGAATCTGGATGCATGCACAACACAAGCTGTAAGACTTTAATATCTGACACAATATTTGCAGTGTCCTGTTGCGTTATCTACATGATAGAATGTGTTCTCTAGGAAATAATATTCCATAATTATCTAACCTATATACCTACAGAGTCTATGATATCTTACAGACAGAGAGATACTGTACATGGATGGATAGATACTGTGTAAACGGTGTTTTCATGCTCTAGAGAGCAGGGGTTCTCAACGTTTTTCATATCAAGGCCCATTATTTATTTGGTATTTAACCCATTCTGACCTGAGATCAGATTCACACGAGGTTTCCACTGGACACACACTGGTCTGATTATAACCCATTCTGACCTGAGATCAGATTCTAAAAAAAATGTCAGTCGTTCTTCGATTTTTCAAAAATAGCAGATCTACAAGCTCGTAGCGCGCCACTCGGTGGCGCGCTATGAGCTTGTAGATCTGCTATTTTTGAAATGGGTTAAGCCACGGACCACCATTTGATGACATTATGCCTCTCGGACCCCAAAACGGAAGAATATTTTGTTGTCATTGTTGGATAAGACTTTGTCCACAATTCCATGCTATATTGAAGCTGAATGTTGATCAACATAACAATTCTTCTACCTTCTCTAATAGTGTAGACTTCTTGTAAATTAAGAAATGCACATGTTTTAACGATAATTTAACTCTTGAGAGCGTCATTTTACGCTCTCACGAGTTAAAGGAGCTATATTATGTTACAAGTTACAACCACTCTCCATCATTTAGCATGGGGAGGGACCACCTGGAACCCCCTCAAGGACCACTGGCGGTCCCCCGGACCACTGGTTGAAAACCACCGCTCTAGAGTGAGCTATACTGTGCTGTGTGTTTTTTTGCCTCATCTAGTCGTTATAGGGTTAACGACGTACAGCCTTCTGGGCTGCTTAAACTCCCACCCTTGTCTTTGCAGCAGCATATAAATATTTAAGGCTGGATGTTGTTGAGTGCAGCTTTGCCGTTTATGCAGTGTGTGCGCTCGTGTGTGTGTGTGTGTGTGTGTGTGTGTGTGTGTGTGTGTGTGTGTGTTTGTGTGCGCAACACTGTCAAAGCATATTGCTATAATTTCAAGATAGTTAAGCTGTGGCTGGTCCTAAATGTGCTGTGAGGTGATTTGTTCTCTGTCTCTCTGTCTCTGTCTCTCTCTCTCTCTCTGTAATTCAAAGTGTCCATGGGCTCCATGATGTCATGGACACTAGCTGGGCTCACTTCCTTCCTGGACTACAATTCCCATAATGCTTTGGTCCACTGCTCCTCCTTGTGGATAGGGGGAGGGCTGGCTGTCTTACTGAGACAACATGTAGTCCAAGGACCGTCTAAAGAGGACGAGACGCGAAGACCGTACAGGCGACGCCATGTTGCTCACATGGTGCTCCATGGAAGGGAATCAACATGCGCAGTTGAGACCAGGAAGTTGTACATGCACAGCTTTGGGCATGTACAACTTCCTGGTCTCAACTGCCATGTTTCGTCCTCTTTAGACAGTCCTTGATGTAGTCCAGGAAATAAGTGAGCCCAGTGTCCATGACATCATGGAGCCCATGGACACAAATACTGAAATATCTAAAAACACATATAGGCTTCATATAGTGTTTCTTGTCTCCCAAACATCATTAAAATAAGATCTGGTTGAAAACGGGGTGAAGTGGCCCTTTAATCTAGAGACGGCAGGTTTAATGTGTGGCCACCAGTATTTTGACAGAATTTATTTTATTTTAGTTTTAGCCTTAGTCTAGCCTAGTCCCTTGAATAGTTTTCATTTAGTTTTCTGAAAAAACATTTCTTTTTTTTTTAACATTTTTTGAATACTGTACACATATACTGTACAGAACCCCAAAAGGGATTCCCGTCCAGAAGTCACATTTTAGTCACCTGGGATGTTTTAATCTACAGTTGATTTAGTCGACTAAAAATTTGTTGTGAGCTTGTAGATCTGCAAATCTGTAAAACGACTTGACTTTTACTTACTGTATACTGGAGCTGTTGTCCACTAGTCCCTTCCTAACATTTTAGTCTAGTTTTTATTCATTGACGAAATTATCAATATATTTAGTCTCAGCTTTAGTCATCACAGGTTAGTTTTCATTTACTTTCCGTTTAGTTTTCGTCAGTGAAAAAAGGCAGTCGAACATTTTTCGCCATAGATTAATAGTCGACAAAATTTCAGGGCACTCAAAAAACAGTTGACACAAAACACAGTTAAAAGTAAAACTAAAGTATAGCATACTTGTTGGTTTCAGCTGGAACATGAGTCAAAGTCCCAACCAAGTCTAGTCGCAGCCTCATGGCGAGCAAAATGCAAAACATCTTCACAACAAGAGACAGACAGGAAAAGTAGACACATCACCTGTTGGTGGTTTAGTCATTAGTTTTCTGCTGACAGGACACGTCTACCAGCCACATGACAAGCACCAGAGCAGTGGTTCCCAAACTCTGTATAGCCTGTGACCCAAAAACACAAATTAGATGTTTGCCCGTATGGTCCGATCTACGAGCACCCAACCGTTTTGTGAGCTTGTAGATCGGCTATTTTCCTTTGCGGTGATGAGGTGCTCAAAGTTAAAACTAGTAATGAAGGAGCGGATCCCATTGAGACGGGCTTTACGTCAAGCACACTCCCGAGTAAGGATAGATTAAAAAGCCTTTATCAACTAGACGGGGCTATCGCATATTAAAACAATAAAAAAGACACCGAGAGACTTCGACACACTGTGTCTGCTTCAGGGTGTCGCTATAGAGCATTCTTTTTTTCATTTAAAATTGTTTTGTTGTTTACATATATAGATACAGAGCTTATATACCACCCCCCCCCCCCCCCCCCCCCCCAACAAAAAGTTGTTGTTTTTTCGTTTCACACTAAACCCAACACTTATTTGTAACACTTGTCAGTGCCAGTGTTTAGATTATAAACAGAAGAGCATGTTTAAATAATGCCATGATTGCACCGAGTCATCTGGCTACTCCTCATTGTGAACAAGTAGTAATATTGTATAGAGTATACAGTACTATGCATATACCCTATACCTGGCAGGTGAAAACAAAGCCACCAGATTAGCATTTGAATGCCTGATCTGCATGTGTACAAGTGGACATAGGCAAATATATTCCATAGTGTCTAATTCATCATGGGGGCTCGAGCATTTTTAAATGTAGGAAATCATAAATGGTTGTGACCCAGTGTTTTGGAAACAGTGCACAATAGTATAGTCTAATACTAGTAGAGAGCACACACATGCGATCTGTATAGGCTTTAAGGGTCTTACATAGGCTTACGTAGGGTTTGAGACCCTGGCATTAAGGGGTTAACCGATACCTGCCGAGTCAACACCACACCTCTCTCTCTCTCTCTTCCTCTGTAAGCAGCACAGGGCACTTTGAGAAAATGAGAAGATCGAAGCGGAGTTAATTTGTTGATTAAACTGCGTTGACTTGCAGAGAGCCTGCTGCTTGTATATGAACTGGCTGCTCGGTTTCGAATCGACAGAATTCGCTTCGCTTGTCAATAAGCTTTACACTTGGACTTGACTTATTTGTCCCAGAAGCCGTGTTGAAAGATCAATATTGGCTATTGTTGTGGCTGTTGACCCAACTCTGGCCAAAGGACTTTCATGAGGTACCGAAGCTAAAGACGGTACATCACTGGTCTTGTGTTCACGACTAAATGGTGCTAAAGCTCGATGGTGGAGACGGGGGCGCTGGATTTGAAATGTGATCCATTGCAGAGGACACGGAGGAAGACGCTATACACCTGACTGATCAAGGTCCCGAGAAAACGTTTCTGTTTGAGGAAAGGGAGTTTGAGCATTCTTTAACTTGTTCCTGCAGCCCAACGTTTAATGTCACAAAAAGCCGCGGCCTGCTCAATAACGGGTCTAGAGGATTTAGAACAGACCCATAAAGAGGTCAATTTTGATCCTAACTATCATTTAGCTGGGGACCCCCTGGAACTCCCTCTTCTGGGAACCACTGGCATACCAATGACCTAACTGACATACACTGTTGTCTCTGTCTCTCTCTCTCTCTCTCTCTCTCTCTCTCTCTCTCTCATCCACACAGCCATGCAGCAGGTGTTGGATAACCTGGACGAGCTGCCCGTCTCTATGGGAGCCAACGACATTGACCTGCTGTTCCTGCGGGGCATCATGGACAGTCCCATTGTGAGTTCACTGTGATGGTCTATGATGGCCGCTTGTAAATGTCATTAACCCATTCTGACCTGAGATCAGATTCATACGAGGTTTCCACTGGACAACACACTGGTCTGATTAACCCATTCTGACCTGAGATCAGATTCTAGAAATGTCAGTCGTTCTTCGATTTTTCGTAGCGCGCCACCGAGTGGCGCGCTATGAGCTTGTAGATCTGCTGTTTTTCAATAGCTAAAGCATAACATGATGCTGACACCAAAATGGGTTCCCGTTCAGAATGGGTTAATAGTATTGTAATGTTAGTACACATGTTCTTCATATCATATGCTGTAACTATTTATTATTAATGTATTTGGATCACAATGGAAATAAGTCCTCAGACTTTTTGTGCAATCCTGATAATTCTGTACTGCTCTCCTATGAATTATATCATGAATATATCAAATGAATCAAATAAATAAATAAATAAATCACTCACCAAGGTAGCACACACACTTTAGGAGAGAGAGAGAGAGAGAGAGAGAGCAGAGCAGAGCAGAGGCCTAATTTATATTTATACTAAAAAAACATGACGAAAAAACTATCGACGACTGACCTTTTTTTTCACAGACGAAAACTAAGTGGAAACGAAATTAAAAACGAAGCTACGATGACTACAACTGAGACTAAATATAATGACAAATTCATCAACAAATGAAAAACTAGACTAGAAAATGGTAGGGAAGGAAGGCACTGTATAGTGGACGAGAGATCCAGTACAAGTCAAAAGATGCGCTGTGAGCAGCTTGTAGATGGGCTATTTTCAGCGAGTGTAAAAATCAGCCATTACGACGGCATCGAGGCCCGCCAAAGTACAGTACATGTTAGTCGACTGTATCAACTGTAGATTTAGTCGACTGAAATCTTGTATTTAGTCGACTAAAATGTGACTAAAACTGAATGGAAAACTATTGAAAAGACTAAAACTAAAAATGTCCGTGGCTTGAAAATCAATTTGTGTCGGAGAGTGACGCCCTCATCACAGCACAAAGTATAAATTAGGCCACACGGCCATCCAGATTCCAGCTGCTTGCTTACGTGTATCCCAGGCGCCAATTAAGGTACAGTACGCTTTGGTACAGTACGCTTTGACTAACACACACGGTCCAGGTCACAGTGTAAAGCGCCGTACATACAAATGTATTTCTCTCTCTCTCTCCTGTGCAAACAGTGAACACACACACACACACACACACACGCGACCTGAATTTAAATTACATTTTTACACATCATTTGATTTCATTTTCCTGACGTAGCCTTGCCGAGCCATGAGGCCCCATAGGGGGCAGCTGGAGCCTATCTCCTGTTTCGTTTCTGTATAGCGTGAGGCAGCTTGATGTACAAGTATACACCCCCTGGACATGACACTAGTATGCCCCCCAACCCAACCCTTGATGCTGAGTGTCAAGCAGGGAGGCACCGGGTCCCATTTTTAGAGTCTTTGGTATATATGACCCGGCCGGGGATCGAACCCCGACCTCCCAGTCTCAGGGCGGACACTCTAACCACAAGGCCACTGAGCTGGTTCCTGACGTGCCTAGTAGTAATTCATTTTCATTGAGAGACCAGTGGGAAGGTAAGGAGGCAGACAGGCTAGAGCTGAGCAGCAAGTGGGCGAGATCCATAGAGTGATAGACGCAACTCTGCTAGCTTAACAACTGAAATAATTGAAGTTACAGCCTGTAATATATATTTCATGTTGCTATAGCAAACACAGAAAAATGGCAAGAGCATACTGTGTATTCACGTGAGAAAACGCCGCGCGAAATTGCGAATGCGAGCAAGAACTCAAGCGTTCGTTGTGTTGCTCCTCGTGTGAAAAGACAGCCTAAACACTAACAGGGGGCTCACAAGAATTAACAACACTTATGATATTCTTCACAATCTATGCACACGGAATAACTCTTCCTACTTCCGGGCCGCTTCCCTCCTTCCTTCACAGGTGTTACCAATGATACTAATTAAGGCTCTGTTCCATTTGGCGTGCAGTACGTCAGGTTCTCAAACCTTTTCATTTCAAGGACCCCCGTTAACTCTTGAGAGTGTACAAAATGCACGCGCAGGGGTCCGTTTGGTTCCATTTGTACACACCCACTCAAGGACAATTTGAGACCCTACTTGGTGTAGCGTGTAGAGTGCTTCCAGTGAGCCCAACATGCACACTAGCAGCACCCGGACTCGAATGTTTGACGAGAATGTCAACAGAGCCTTTCAGTTTTCAGCCTATATAGTATCAGCAGGTAACACCTGTGAAGGAAGTATATAGGGAAGGGGGGCCCCCCGAGGCCTTATCAAAATGCCGTGTGTGCATTCGGTGATTAGAGCACCTTGTGTGAAAGGGAGCGGGTTCTAACCTTCGGTCCGTCCGGTCCGGTCCGGTCCCGCTATAGGCCCATGAGAAGCTGGAGGAGGTGAAGCTGGAGGCGGTGCAGGACAACAACGTGGAGCTGGTGACGGAGATCCTCGGAGACATCGACGGCCTCCACGTGAAGGACGACAGCGCACAGGAGCTCTGCAAGATCCTGCAGGAGCCACACTTCCAGGTCAGTGGACATGATTTTTCTTTTTTCTTTTTAGTTTTTCATGTGTTTATGAGGTGACAGTACTATATACTGTACTTCATTAGACCCCTTGGTGTGGTTGTTATGTGCAATGATGTCTTCCCTTTGTGTTTAGGCTTTAGGGTTTCTTCCTGGAGGCTGAAACCTTGACAGTCAAACGTGCCAATTAAAAAAACAGTGATAAAATGACATCTTCCCCTACCCTAACCCCTCCCCCTTTATCATACAACAACAGCTGTGGGTGCAGCTTCATCTTTAAGTACTGTGCTTGAGTACAATTTTGTGGTGTTTGTATACTTCACTACTTGAGTACGGTCATTTCCAATTTCCAATAATTTTACTTTTAGAATTTTAGAGTTTTATTAGGATCCCCATTAGCTGGTACATAGCAGCGGCTAATCTTCCTGGGGTCCACACAGAACATAAAGACATGACATTCGACATGAATGACATTACAGGACAATGATATATAAATAAAATACAATAAAATAAAATTAATATTTGATCAACAATTTCCTCATCCACCTTCTGATTCCCCGTTTTCTTGGAAGAGAAACAAACCATAATTATATCTACCTCAGTTACATATTACTATAGCCTTCCATTCTCCTGGGGGTAGAGATACAAGTAGAGATACAACTTCTACTCCACTACATCTCAGAGAGGCAAATATTGTACTTTTACTCCACGACATTCATTTGAAAACTTTAGTTACTTCTACAAGCTCACAATTGAAATGGGACATTCTGCATAATGAGCACTTTATACTTTGGGTACTTAATGTACATTTTGATGCCAATACTTTTGTACTTTTACTCAAGTACATTTTTAATTCTGGACTTTTACTTGTAATGGATCAGTAAGTTCTAACAGTGCAGTAATGATACTTTTACTTAAGCAAAACAATTGAGGACTTTTTACATCGCTACAGACAGACAGACAGACAGACAGACAGACAGGAGACTCTTGTGTCCTAGTGAAAAGTGGGTAAGTGTAGTGGTCTACATCTGACAGAGTCTCTGTCCCAGATTTTCAAGCACACATTTGGCTGTTGTTTTACCTTAAGTGGGCCAGGTAGGCAGGCAGGCAGCATGCGGTACACATTCCATGGACTTCAGAACACCTTGGTGTGCAACATGTTTGTTTGGGGCACTAGACTAGACCTAATACCACTAAACCTAAAGTGGTACTTTCTCTTAGCATTATGTAACCTCAATGTTTCTCTGCATACCTATAATTAAAAACCCCATTTGTGAACACATCATATATAGACCATAATTGTATAAGCTTGTATTCTATGAAATATAAACTTGTCAGAGTCATTCACTTCCTCCTCAGTGACACCACTTCCTCCTCAGTGACATCACTTCCTCCCCACCAGTGACTAGTCCCGGAAAAGACGCGCTGTGATTGGCCAGTAGTCACTTTGAGTGGCAGGCAGCGTGCCGTGGCTCTGCTATATATTGTTTTTTGTCAAATATGTTTTTATTAAGAGCAGGTTATAAATATTGATATGATTTGTACAGTACAGTATACATTCTTTTTTTTTTCTTTTATGAAAAACAAAAGGGGAAGAGAAAATAAAAATCACACCAGTGTGAAGTGAGGGGCGCTCTTATCATCATACACATCACCATGAATCATCTCATACTGGCCAATCGGAATGCCTGTTGCCTGTGATTGGTCATCTGATTTGCTCGTCTACATATGACGTACATTTTTCCTTCATTGTCAATGGCGTTTAATGTTTTGTTTACATATTTAGTGGAATTTTGACCTAATTTCTCCATTCATTGTCAATGGCAAATATTGAGACGTGTGGGGAAAAAAGCTGTATATAAAATCACACCCATGTGAAGTGAGGGGTGCTCTAATCATCGTACAATAATCATCATCATCAAGAATGGTGGTCCCTTATTAGCCAAGGGTTCCCACAGGCATACATTTTCCGATGTGCTCAGACACATATGACGTAGATTCTCCATTCATTGTCAATGGCATTTAATTTTTGCGTTCAGACAACACATTGCCTGTAATTTACAGTAGGTAATGTTCGTCGACTACCTTTTTCCACTGCAGAAAACTCAACAAATAAAAACTAGACTAGTGGACAAGAGATCCAGTATAAGTCATTTTACACTTGGTTGCATGCTGGAAATAGCCGATCTACAAGCTCACAACGCGTGTCAGCGCGGCACGTTGTGAGCTTGTAGATCTGCTATTTTCAGCAAGTGTCATTACGACGGCATCAAGGCCCCAACAATACATTTTAGTCGACTAAATCAACTGTAGATTTAGTCTAAAACTAGACCAAGACTAAAACATTCCAGGTGACTAAAATGTACCTAAAACGAATTGAAAACTATTCAAGAGGACTAGAACTAAAATAAAAATAATCTGTCAGAATCAACCCTGCACCATAATACACCATAATACTAGCAGGTGGTGGGATCGAGGATAATTTACTGAACACAGGCCACGGCGACCAATACCGGTTAGAGATGGTTGTAGCCAGGCAAAGCCCCTCCACCAATCAGAGCCGCCCATGCTGTTAAGCTTAAGGATAAGACCCCGTTGACCTACAGAGAGAGACACACGAATGGACGGGGGGAAACGATTCATTACATCATGTGGTTAACGGGTTAACTTATACCTCTTATACCTAAACGTCTTTGCCATCTTTGAGGGGCGCTAGCCCCTCCTATGTCCAGCTTTGAGGGTTTGTGTGAACACAAACATTGCTTAAACACAAACATCGACGGCAAAAGTGAGGACGCAAATTGTAACGGGCCGGAATGAGATGATGTTTAATGAGTTCCCCTCACTTCACACGGGTGTGATTTGTTTTTCGACTATTTTGAAACAGCATTTTAAAATAGCCATTCTACAAGCTCACAACGTGTCGGTGTAGATCGGCTAGTTGAACTATTTTAAAATGTTTAAAAAAAATAGTACACTAAAAAAAAAAGGAAAAGTAGTTTAGGGATAAGGGGACGAAAATATATAGTCTTGGCGACCGTCTGCATTTCATTGATTGATTGATTGAATACTTTATTGGCAGAAATATAATCAGTACAGGGTACAAGTCAAACAGAAAAGTAATCAGAACGGGGTACAGTCAAACAGAAAAGTAATCAATACAGGGTACAGTCAAACAGAAAAGTAATCAGTACAGGGTACAGTCAAACACAACTCCAATGTGATCACGGAAAAAAGTCCTTGCGGTCTTGTTTCCATTCAGGTCCTGGGTATTCAATTCATAATCAGGGAGGGAGGGAGTCAGAGCATTCCACACTTGGGCGGCATTGCTGTAGAAGGTAGAATTTGCCCATGTTTGTTTTGAAAGTGGGCGGTAGTAGTACCAGATCGTTGTTCTCGCTTCCTCTTGTATTGTGGCTGTGGGAGTCGCTCACCTTTTTTGAGGTATAGTTTGTCAGGTATGCGGGTACAGAGGGCATAGAGGACAAAGCTGCATTTACAATTTTAAATGTCA
Source organism: Protomyctophum bolini (assembly GCF_963924005.1). NCBI lineage: Eukaryota > Metazoa > Chordata > Actinopteri > Myctophiformes > Myctophidae > Protomyctophum > Protomyctophum bolini. The sequence continues at coordinate 8,646,808 of NC_137878.1, forward strand.
GTCCCAATTTCAATTGTTTAACTCTGTTTTCTATACCCGGAGCCACCCCTAGAGACTATCAAAATGGGTTGCAAAAAGATGGGTCATGGGCAGAGGAGTAGTCGAATTAGTTTGTTTTTCGGGAGGTTTGTAGCTTGGTCTTTATTAGTGTCATAGGGATGTTTGAGAACCAAGAGGTGCAAGCATAGTCAGAGTAGGGCTTAATTAGGGCTCCCGCTAGAGTCTTGAGAGCACTTTTGTTAACAAACGAGGACATTCTGACCAGAAATCTTGTTCTTTGGTTTACTTTTTTGATTACCCTTGTTGCCATGCTTTCAGTTTGTTGTCAAGAACACAGCCAAGATAATGTAATCTCTTCTTTGCTGGAGATTACTATGTCGTCAACTCTGACCTTGAAATCATTTCCATTTACTTTACTGAGAGTATGTTTGGACCCAAAAATAATTGATTCCGTTTTTTTTGCCGAGATGCAGTGAGAGTTTGTTATCGGTAAGCCAAGTTTGGATGTTGGAGAGTTCCGAACTCTACCTGCATTTTGTCCCTCCCCCGAGATCAGGAGTGCTGAGTCGTCGGCAAACAGGAACAATGTGCAGTTACAGGCAGCATTCATGTCGTTAATGTAAAGTAGGAACAGTAACAGCCCTAGTACTGTATGCTTCCTTGGGGAACCCCACAGTTCACTGGGAGGGGAGAGGACATGGTTCCTTTGATGTCAACCAAATTATTGTTCTCTTCCCTCCAGGTAGGATTTCATCCAGTTTAATGATGCACTATCAAAACCGATCGCCTTCAGCTTGTCCAGGAGAATTGAGTGATTTTTACAGTGTCGAACGCAACTTAATGCAAGTGGATGGGAGGAGGAATCCGGTGCCGTCTCTATATTAATATATATACTCTAAGTACGTGGCACTGACTGATGGATAAATATGTAATGTGGGCTACTATATTGGAGCAACAGAGGCTGCCACATCTCTTGAGGAATCTGGTAGGGACGTTGTCATGGCCGGCGGTGGCTTTGTTTGGCTGATGGGCGATGAGTTTTCTTTTTTAAGTACATCGTCAGTTTTCACAGGTTTTAAATGAGAATGCGTCTTCAGGGATTAAGGAATACTCGGGACACCATGGTTTTACATAATTAAAGCCCTCGACAGTCAACGACCTGCTAGAATAGAATAACAGTCTTTAGCGTATAGTGGTCTAGGATCCTGGGAACCACAAATGACAACCATTGCGTGGCTTCCTCATGTGTTGACTGTGTGAGGTCATGGTTCAGGTTCAGGTTTATTTGTCATGTGTATATAGATACAGAGTATAAATACAATGAAAATTATTTTGCTCAGAGCACTCTCAGTCTTACATACACAGGACAAACAACATCTATAGTGCAAGAAAAAGACAAAAAAAACAGGAAAAGTGAAGTGACAAAACAGTGCAATACAGTTCAAGGTCATGGACTTGTTTATCATGGGCCCTACGCAGTACGCAGGATAGGTTAGTTCTGGGAACTAGAGATGCACAATATCACCGGTATAGCGTATCGGAATCGGACATAAAAATGCCATATCGGTTATCGGATTGGTCTCAAAATAATCCCCCGATTATTTTCACCGATATTGTCAGTGGCGTTGTACTCATTCAGCAGTGAAAACAGACATACCTGGAGAAGAGTATATAGGCTATTTATTGAGTTCTTCCCGATGTGTGTTCGGTGGTGGTGGCTCCATGTGTGGTCGGTGCGTGGTGCTTCTCTGTAATAGTAGAATCATAAAGTTCTAGTTTTAGTCGACTAAAGTGTATTTTGGCGGTGCCTCGATGGCATCGTGAATTCGTGATGCCTGATTTTACACTTGGTCGCAATGACTTGTGTGTGCGTCAATCGGTGAATGTAATGCACAATCTATGTACAGGTGTGTGTGTGTGTGTGTGTGTGTGTGTGTGTGTGTCTGTGTGTGTGTGTGTGTGTGCGTGTGTGAATGGGAATTAATCTATATCCTTGGATAAAAGTCTCTGACTCCTTGTCTGTCTTTCTGCGGTTCTCTCTCTCTCTCTCTCTCTCAGTCCCTCCTGGAGGCGCACGACATCGTGGCCTCCAAGTGCTACGAGGCCCCGCCCCCCCCGGCCGAGACGACCAATGACGCGGCCGTGAACAGCGCCCTGATGCAGGCCGACGCCGTGCGCATGATTGGCATCCGCAAGAAGGCCGGAGAGCCCCTGGTGAGGAGCGGGGGAACTGTGTGTGTGTGCGTGTGTGTGTGTGTGTGTGTGTGTGTGTGTGTGTGCGTGTGTGTGTGCGTGCGTGCGTGCGTTGGGCCCGCTGTTTTTTTTATAGCCGTTCACCTAGGAATTACGGTTCGAATTGAGCTGGATTGAACAATGCACCGATATCAGCGGCTCAATAGTGAATCCCGGTTATACCGCACGTTTAAAATATCAACGCTTCTAAATATCGTGATGCACGATATGATCGGTGGCATATCGAAATCGGCCATATCGCCCATGAAAACGCCATGTCTGTGTCGGATCGGTTTAAAAATAATCCAGATTTATTCTTCACAGATATTGATGATGCAATAATAATGTGACCGTCAAAAATGGCTCTGTCGCTTTTAACTTGTGTATTTCTAATGTTTGAAGGCAGCGTAATGCGTATAACATCAGAATCGATCAGAATCGCTATCGGCAGATATGACCCTGTAAACAATCGGAGATCGGTCGTAAATAATTTCATAATCGTGCACCCCTATACTTAACCTCTAAAGACTCTTAAACAGACCAGCATCACAATAGCTTTAGCATAACGCTCGCTAGCCGTTTTTTCAGGGACACCCGGAAAAAACGGCAAACGAGCATTCCAAAGCGAAAAATACAAAACGAGAGTCTGTGGTGGTACAACAACAACAACAGACTTTGCCAACAACAACAGCGCCTGCTGCAGGCCGCCCCGGGTGGCTCATTTAGGTCCGTTCCTCCTCCTCGTCTCTCTCAGGGCGTGACGTTCCGCGTGGAGAAGGAGGACCTGGTCATCGCCAGGATCCTCCACGGCGGGATGATCGACCGGCAGGGCCTGCTGCACGTGGGCGACATCATCAAGGAGGTGAACGGGAAGGACGTGGGGAACAACCCCGGCGAGCTGCAGGACATGCTCAAGGACTGCAGCGGAGGGATCACGCTGAAGATCCTGCCCAGCTACCGAGACGCGCCCGCCGCGCCCCAGGTACACACACACACACACACACACACACACACACACACACACACACACACACCCCAGGTACACACACACACACACACACCGTGCCCGCCGCACCCCAGGTACACACACACACAAGAAGTACACAAATGTTGAACTTAAACCCATTTTGACCTGGGAACGATTCTGCAAATGTCTTCTATAGATCCTGACAGTTTTCTTTGAAAAAGCTCTATGTTTTTCTATGTCAGTCGTTTTCAAACGCTTTCACGTCACTTTTCACGATTCTTCAAAAATAGCAGACCTACAAGCTCACTGGCCTCAAGTTACCGCCTATGGTAACGGGAGGGAATGTGTTAAGGACATTTTCTTCACTCTACAATAGCGCATGCACGCACGCACACAAACACACACAGACACACACACACACACACACACACACACACACACACAGACAGACAGAGGGAAGGCACACCCACTGGTGTAATTGGCCTGTGGCTTGGCCCACATCCCAGTATCTGCACATAATCTTACAGCTCTAATTAATCACAAACCGTACCGTTCATAGATATGCGTTCTGTCACAGTCGAAACCACAACTGGCATCTGCTTGATGCAGAACAATGTTTGTTCCCCCCCCCCATGCATTCTTATTCCTAAGATAGGAATGACTCGCATACCGAATACCACTATACCAGTCGCATAATGTGATTTGTGCAAATTTGTCGTTAAACCCCATGTGACTCCACCTTCGTGCCACTCCTGTTCTCCGAGCTCGCACACCTGCGTGTAGACGAGCATTTAATAATAAAGCATAGGAAGGAACAAAGCACGCCAAAACCGTCAAAGCACCTGAGAGTGTGCTACGAACAATGTACATACTTTGTCCTTGTTGCCATTCTTTATGTCTTTGCTACCCAAAAAGCCAAACAATTTGACTCTTTTGTACTTACTGAGATTTAATAATAGCCTACAATATTGAAACGTTGAATCACCTTCAACAGAGAGGTTTCTAAAACCGCAATACGCACGCACGCGCGCACACACACACAGTAATGGTGTGTTCATTGAACTGTGGGAGTGTACAGATGTGGTTGTATTTGTACACTATCCGAGTTTCAGACGGATGAATTAACGATGAGTATATTATATAAGAAAAACCGAGGGCGCTTTATGTAACAGCTGCACATGCTGGGCCGTTATCCCATTTTGAGCCGGAACCCCTTTTGGTGTTATAGCACTATGTTATGCTTTAGCTATTGAAAAATAGCAGACCTACAAGCTCATAGCGCGCCACCGAGTGGCGCGCTACGAGCTTGTAGGTCTGCTATTTTTGAAAAAATCGAAGAGCGACTGACATAGAAGACATTTTTAGAATCTGATCTCGGGTCAGAATGAAAACTGTCAGGATGTAGAAGACATTTTTAGAATCTGATCTCAGGTCAGAATGGGTTAAAGTGGGGTGCTTTCTTTGTCCCGTAAGGCAGTGGCGTGGATAAACTACTCACATGTTGTACTTCCAGTAGAAGTATCAATTACCCAGTGGCGTGGATAAAGTACTCAAATGTTGTACTTCAGTAGAAGTATCAATTACCCCAATGTAGAGCTACTCCGTTACAAGTAGTAAACGTCAAAACGTGCGGAATTCAAAATGTGTTTGAGTAAAAAAGTATTGGCATCAAAAGTAGAAAGTACTCACTGTGCAGAAAGTCCCATTTCAAGTTGTCAAATGTATACAAATCCTTTGAAAATAGAAGATGTAGATCGGCTATTTTCAAATGGTTGAAATGTATATATATAGGGCCAAGGTTGTGTGTTTTAGTAATAACAATCAAAATGTACAAAGCAACGAGTAATTCACGTTTTCAAATGTATTTAGTGGAGTAAAAGTCCAATATTTGCCTCTCGAGATGTATCAGTGGAGTAGAAGTAAAGGTTACTGGAAGTTGGAAACACTCGAGTAAAATACAAATACCTCAAAATTGTACTTATAGCACAGCACTTAGAGTAAATGGACTTGGTTACTTTCCCCCCACTGCGTACAGCACAGCACAGCACAGTACAGCACAGCACAGCACAGCACAGCACAGCACAGCACAGTACAGTACAGTACAGCACAGCACAGCACAGCACAGTACAGCACAGTACAGTACAGCACAGCACAGCACAGCACAGCACAGCACAGTACAGTAGAGGACGGGTGCTTTGTCCTGTACATACATAGGCAGCCCCCGATCACCAGCACATCAACCCTGAGAGCTCCCGGTTAATAACACCCCAGCAGCTATCTAGGTCAAACTCTCTGGATTTGCTCTCTTTCACACTGTATGTACAGTTTGTACACTCCTGCCTTAATGCGCACGCACACGCACGCACGCACGCTCGCGCACGCACGCACGCACGCCATTCAGTGTCGATTTTAGTCTACGGAATCTACAGTTGATTCAGTCGACTACAATGTATTTCGGCGTAATGGAGTGATGGCTGATTTTACACTTGCTGAAAATAGCAGATCTACAAGCATGCTACAAGCCACTCCTAATATGCCCAGCGTTCCGGGTCTGGATCGGCCTGTGCTGAACACAAACATTGGCTTGTGATTGGCTGATCACCCCGTATAGCGATGATTTAATTGGCTGAGCAAAGTAGTTACAGGCCTATACATATTGAAGATAAAAGTGAGGGCAGAAAAGTGACGACGCCAAAAGTGATTGGCCGGAATGACTTTGGTGATGATTTGATTGGCTGAGCACGGAATGCGATGTGTGACACAACGTGTGGCGGTGTGAGCTTGTTGTGAAACTCTGAAAGGTTTGGCCCTTAACGCCTTTAGTTGGGGTTTTTTATCTCTGCGTTGTTATTCATGTAGTGACTGTTTCACTGCTTAATGTCTTATGCTATGATGTTTGTTTAGACTTTGATGGTGTTTTATGGTTTTGCTTTTTCTTTATTGCTATACAAAGCACTTTGCACTGCATTTTATGCCATGAAAGGTGCTATATAAATAAAGTATATTATTATTATTACAGTACAGTAGCTAACACCTTAATGAATGTGTGAAATAATGTCCGACTTAGTGAGGAACAGGAATTTCAATGAGCCGCCCTTTGACTGACTGTAACCGCAGAAACCGAGAAACTGAATGGAACGCGACGTCAAATCCCTGCCCGTGTTCTGGGCTCGGGGCGTGTTACGCAAGTCGACGGCTTTTTTTACTGCCGTGTTTTATTGCTTCCTCCCTCGCCACTCGTTTGGCCAAAAACTACTTAGCCAGCTTGGCTTGAATGTCTGCTCGTTGGCATGGTGCAAAACAGCTGTGTCAGGACACTCAATATTATGGGTGTGAAAAGTGTGAATGTGTCACCGTAACTGCATGTCTGAATGACTCAGTGAGTATGACCTTCACTCCTACTGGCATATCGCAGTCATGTGCATGGGCGTGTGTGTGTGTCAGTGTGTGTGAGTGTTTTTATTATTTATTTTCGTACACTCTCCAATGCAGAGTTTGTATCCAAACTCCACCAGAGCCACCCATCGACTTCTCTAATATACGGCAACCTTCCCCGTGTTTCTTCACTAGTCCGATCCAGAAGAACACGAGCTTGTAGGGTCTGCTATTTTTTTTAAATCGTGAAAATGTGGCTCAAATCTTTGAATGTATATTCTTTCAGAGTTCAACGTTTTTAACTAAAATCTTTACTTCTGAGAGGTTCCTGGAACATCACATTTTCAGATTGGTGGGGGGGGGGGGGGGGGGTCGGTGGCCAATTACATATCATTTTTGGGGTCCTTGACATGAAATATTGAGCACCACTGGCACTGATACAGAAACATAAGGTTAAACCGTCAGGGTTTTGAAGACATTTTTATTAATTTCGACGTCAGGCCTATTCTAAAAGCAGTGCTTATATAGTCTCCTCTCGGTGTGTCTTCCTGTGACTACAGGTCTACGTGCGACCGCACTTTGACTACGAGCCGGCCCACGACAACCTGATCCCCTGTCGAGAGGCGGGGATGTCGTTCAAGAGAGGCGACGTCCTTCAGATCGTCAACAGAGAGGACCCAAACTGGTGGCAGGTGAGACAAACACACACAGACTGGTATAGACTGGTGTAGACTGGTATAAACTGGTGGCAGGTGAGACAAACACACACAGACTGGTATAGACTGGTGTAGACTGGTATAAACTGGTGGCAGGTGAGACAACACACACAGACTGGTATAGACTGGTGTAGACTGGTATAAACTGGTTTCAGGTGAGACAAACACACACAGACTGGTATAGACTGGTGTAGACTGGTATAAACTGGTGGCAGGTGAGGCAACACACACACAGACTGGTATAGACTGGTGTAGACTGGTATATAAACTGGTGGCAGGTGAGACAAACACACACAGACTGGTATAGACTGGTGTAGACTGGTATAAACTGGTTTCAGGTGAGACAAACACACAGACTTGTATAGACTGGTGTAGACTGGTATAAACTGGTGGCAGGTGAGACAACACACACAGACTGGTATAGACTGGTGTAGACTGGTATAAACTGGTGGCAGGTGAGACAACACACACAGACTGGTATAGACTGGTGTAGACTGGTATAAACTGGTGGCAGGTGAGACAACACACACAGACTGGTATAGACTGGTGTAGACTGGTATAAACTGGTGGCAGGTGAGACAACACACACAGACTGGTATAGACTGGTGTAGACTGGTATAAACTGGTGGCAGGTGAGACAAACACACACAGACTGGTATAGACTGGTGTAGACTGGTATAAACTGGTGGCAGGTGAGACAACACACACAGACTGGTATAGTCTGGTGTAGACTGGTATAAACTGGTGGCAGGTGAGACAACACACACAGACTGGTATAGACTGGTGTAGACTGGTATAAACTGGTGGCAGGTGAGACAACACACACAGACTGGTATAGACTGGTGTAGACTGGTATTAACTGGTGGCAGGTGAGACAACACACACAGACTGGTATAGACTGGTGTAGACTGGTTTCAGGTGAGACAAACACACAGACTGGTATATAGGCTGTTGGAGGTGGAGGAAAAAGTACTTTTTTAAAAAACCCATTTAGACCTGAGGCCGCATTGGTGTCACCTCATAGCTTTAAACGACTTTTTAAAACTTTATAGCTGTTGAAAAATAGCTATAATGTGAGCCGTCGCGCATCCCGACGACCGTAAATCAATTTGTGACTTTGTCTCGCATCGCTCCGGAAATGTAACCGTTTCGGACGAGAGCTAAAAGGTGTGTGAGTTTACCCCTGAAATTAAGTACAGTACTCAAGTGACTTTTACACCGCCGCAAACTGGTATAGGATGTGTTTTTTTTTTCCGCTGACATTTTTAAGTGGCACAGCACATGAGGCCATAGAAGACTCCACAGTTATATCATGACAGGGAGTGGAATAATGATTTGCACAGAAAAACAGATCTGAGGTGTTTGCCTTTTCTGTTCTCTGCGCCTGCAGGCATGCCAAGTGGTGGGCGGGGTAGCCACGGGGCTAATACCCAGCCAGTTCCTGGAGGAGAAGCGGAAAGCCTTTGTCCCTCGAGACTTTGAAGGATCAGGTACCTCAGCACACACACGCGCACACACACGCGCACACACACACATTCTGGGACCTCGGTGACCTTTTTGTGTCTTTATACTCTTCTAGTCGAGACGAGGCAAACATTTTCCAAAAGTATAGCCAAAATTGACGATCTACAAGCGAGTACAGTGTATGGGAGTTAAGTGGTTATATGTACAGGGCATTAAGAGTCAGTCATTCCATCCTCCGCCACGACGAGACTATACTAACAAATTACACACAGTGCCAGTCTGGCCCCTTGTGGCATAGAATCAATATTAACCCATTCTGACCGGGAACCCATTTTGGTGTTTAGCATCATGTTATGCTTTAGCTATTGAAAAATAGCAGATCTACAAGCTCATAGCGCGCCACCGAGTGGCGCGCTACGAGCTTGTAGGTCTGCTATTTTTGAAAAATCGAAGAACGACTGACATTTTTAGAATCTGATCTCAGGTCAGAATGGGTTCATCAGACCAGTGTGTGTCCGGTGGAAACCTCGTATGAATCTGATCTCAGGTCAGAATGGGTTCATCAGACCAGTGTGTGTCCGGTGGAAACCTCGTATGAATCTGATCTCAGGTCAGAATGGGTTAAAGTCCTCCTACGCATTTACTGCTTGGCCTAGCATACATTATACTGACTCGCATACTGCCTTGTTCTTCTCCTGAGGTCCTCAGTTTGCATCTACTAACATAGTATGCAAAAACCATGGCAGAGAGAAAATGTATCAAACTACGGAAATCTTTTAAAAGCATGTAAAAGACCGTATATGCCTTTGTCTAGCGCACGTCTGAATGTCACCTTGAAAATATATCTCAGGTTTTACTACGACGAATGGGTGAGAATACCCGTTTTATATATAGCAGCTTTCACTTTGCTGTGTCTGTACAGTGAAGGATTCACTGAGAGGAGCCTGACTAGACGTTTATAAGAGTCACTGTCTGACCCCTTCTGGCCAACTGGTGTAATGACAGATAGTTCAGCGCAGCAGTGTATAGATGCATTTGCTTCAGTGTTAATTTCATCGATGAAAATGTTCGTCGACTACCTTTTTTCACTGACGAAAACTAAATGGAAACTAAATGAAAACTAAGCTGTGATGACTAAAACTAAGACTAAATATATTGACAATTTCGTCAACAAATAAAAACTAGATTAAAATGTTAGATAGGGACAAGAGATCCAGTATAAGTCATTTTACACTTGGTTGCATGCTGAAAATAGCAGATCCACAAGCTCACAACACGTCGTGAGGTGAGCTTGTAGGTCGGGCTATTTTCAGCGAGTGTATAATATCTGCCATTACGACGGCATCAAGGCCCGCCGAAATACATTTCAGTCGACTGAATCAACTGTGGATTTAGTCGACTAAAATCCCATGATATTTCCTGTGTCAGTGTCAAAATCAACACCGATTCGGTTTGCGTTAGTCTCGAAAGTCGAGAGAGAGAGAGAGAGACTGTTGACTCGCATCAAATTCAAAGGAAAAGAGGGTGCTGTTTCTCCTTTCTTTTCTAGCCGATTGGGTTCTCAGATTGGGTGTGTTGTGTTGTCATTGTAGGGATCCTGTGCGGAACGATAACTGGAAAGAAGAAGAAAAAGATGATGTACCTCACGGCCAAGAATGCAGGTAAGCGTTCCAATCTCGGCGCTATCATGCCCTCTCATTGGTTGACGGCGGCGTCTTCGTGATCTGCGCGAAATGATTGGCTGGCGGCTCTTTCGTTTCGCCTGTGATTGGCACCGGTGCTGTATATTAACTAAGTACATTTGCTTAGGTACTTATTGTAACAGGCTGTATCAACTCTGTATAATAATATAGACGAGACTGGCGTGTATCCTTAAGTGTGGCTTTATTGACAACTCTTATTAATGTAACACCTGAACCTGGGTGCGTCACCTAACGTGTCCCCCGTACCTGCACACATAGGTTCCTATGCATATCTCCACACTTATGTACAATTTTGACGTATTTGCACTTTGAGTATTTCCGATTTCCAGTAAACTTTACTTCTACTCCACTACATCTCAGAGCCTAATGTTGTACTTTTACGCCACTACATTTATTTGGAAACTTTAGTTACTAGTAGATTTGTAGATTTGAATATTATTGCAAAACATAAACTTATACCACTTAAGCCCTGTTGCACTATGACAAAAACTAAACTAAATGGAAACTAAGCTATGGTGACTAAAACTAAGACTAAATATATTGACAATTTCATCAACAAATTAAAACTAGACTAAAACGTTAGGAAGGGACAAGTCATTTTACACTTGCTGCATGCTGAAAATAGCAAATCTACAAGATCACAACGCGTCGCAGCACGACGCACTGTGAGCTTGTAGATCTGCTATTAAGTGTAAAACCAGCCATTACGATGCCATCAAGGCCCGCCGAAAGACATTTTAGTTGACTAAAACATTCCAGGTGACTAAAATGTGACTATAGAACTAAAACGAAAACTATTCAAGAGACTTATGATGACTAAAACAAAAAAAAAATCTGTCAAAATCTGACACTGGTGTGTAGAGTTCGACAGACACGAGCTGCAGATCTACGAGGAGGTGGCCAAGATGCCGCCGTTCCAGAGGAAGAGCCTGGTTCTGATTGGCGCACAGGGAGTGGGCCGCCGGAGCCTCAAGAACCGATTGGTCGTCCTCCACCCCACGCGATTCGGCACCACCATCCCATGTGAGCGCGACACTCTTCCCACCTATGGCATCTATTGGTTTTCATTTAAACCCATTCTGAACGGGAACCCCTTTTGGTGTTAGCATTATGTTATGCTTTAGCTATTTTTGAAAATTCGAAGAACGACTGACATTTTTAGAATCTGATCTCAGGTCAGAATGGGTTAATCGGACCAGTGCGTGTCCAGTGGAAACCTCGTATGAATCTGATCTCAGGTCAGAATGGGTTGAACCCTGTTTCATATCAAGGTCCATTATTTTATTCATCATTTGAGCCACGGACGGAACACTGTTTTGATGAGATTTTAGCCTCTCGGACGCCAAAACGAAATAATAATAATTTTATAAATAATCGTTCCGTGCGGTATTGATGTTGGTACCATTAGGAGAGATAACAGGCAGATGTTGATCAAAATAAAAAAATCTTCAGCATTCTCTAATTGTGTATAGACTTCTAGAATTAATAGAATTCTAATTAATAGAATTAAGTAATGTTTTTTCATTTACTGTTTTCATGTATTTTTAATAATTATTCTTTAGTCTCGTCTGGCCTATTTTCCAAAAAGATTAGGAAGGGGGCGGGGCAGCAAAAATGAATATCAAATATCTAAATAGTGAATTGAGCAACTTAAAAACTGACTGGGGTGTTCACATTAGCCTGAGTGCACGATAAAAATTACCAAAAGTTGTGAAATATCCCTTTAACCCATTCAGGAAGGGAACCCCTTTTGGTGTTTTAAGCATTATGTCACACTTTAGCTGTTAAGAAATAGCTAATCTACAATCTACTTGTAGATCTGCTATTTTTGAAAAGAAATCGTGAAAATGTGGCTCAAATATCAAATAAGAAAAACCTATATTCTTTCACAACGAACATTTTCAAACTCAAATCTATGCTTCTGGGGAGGTCCCTGAAACAACATATTTTGAGACGGGGGGGGGGGTCCACGGCCAATTACATATTTATATTCTTTAGGGTCCTTGACATGAAATGGTTTTTAGAACAACCGATAATAGAAACATTGTTTTAAATGAAAACGTTAACCCATTCTGACTGGGAACCCGTTTTGGTGTTAGCGTCATGTTAAGCTTTAGCTATTGAAAAATAGCAGATCTACAAGCTCATAGCGCGCCACCGAGTGGCGCGCTACGAGCTTGTAGGTCTGCTATTTTTTTTTAAATCGAAGAACGACTTGACATTTTTAGAATCTGATCTCAGGTCAGAATGGGTTGATCAGACCAGTGTGTGTCCAGTGGAAACCTCGTATGAATCAGGTCAGAATGGGTTAAATGAAAATTAAAAATGGTTTATACAGTCACGTCGCGGCGACCCCGCGACGACGAGCTGGACGGCAACACGTACCACTTCACGTCGCGCGGCGAGATGGAGGCCGACGTGAAGGCGGGCCGCTTCCTGGAGCACGGAGAGTACGACGGGAACCTCTACGGCACCAAGATACACTCCATCCACCAGGTGGTGGAGGCCGGGAGGACCTGCATCCTCGACGTCAACCCACAGGTATATAGGTTATAGCAATACTTATATAGCTCTGGTCCGTATAGCTCTAATTAATGCGTTTCATTTAGAAGCTATAGGTTACTCTCAACTTTCCGCCGCTCGCATGAATGCAGACCTGCAGCCTCTCCTCTTTAGCGTAAATAAAAAGAACGTTTTTTGCTATACTCACCAAAACAAAGGCGAGTTGTGTCATTAGAAAGCCTACTTTCCTTAGTGGACGCACTCTGAGCCCCCCCACTACACGTATAAACGGTACTTTTTGGCCAAAAGGGGATTTTGTTTCCACCGGAAAAATAATACTTTTAGTTACTCCGCTGCGCCTTCTACCGATATTGCCCAGAGAATTGCAGAGAAAATCCCTTTCTGGCCAAAAAGTACAGTTTATACGTGTGGTGGGGGGGCTCAGAGTGCGTCCACTAAGGAAAGTAGGCTTTCTAATGACACAACGAAAAGAAAAAAAAAACCTCAACAATGAAGTCAGGCGGTTTCCTCCCGACAGTAACGATATGGTGTGTTCAGAAATGCTCAACAAATAATTGATTGCACCCAATGAGAAAATGCTTTGCGTGTATTGGATTGACGGTTGTACTGTCCACCAGCACTGGGATGTATTAGGGGTGTGTGTGTGTGTGTGTGCTTATACACAGTTTGTGTAGACAACAATATGGCTGATGTGTCTTGCGGTGTCTCTCTCCCAGGCTCTGAAGGTGCTGAAGACGGCAGAGTTCATGCCCTACGTGGTGTTCATCGCGGCACCAGAGTTCGACACTCTCAAGGCCATGCACAAAGCTGTGGTGGACGCGGGCATTACCACCAAACAGCTCACGGTCAGTCCACGCTGTGGGCACTGGAGTTTTGCACGCAATACTTAACCCATTCTGACCTGAGATCAGATTCGTAGGAGGTTTCCACTGGACACACACACACTGGTCTGATTAACCCATTCTGACCTGAGATCAGATTTAAAAAAAGTCAGTCGTTCTTTCGATTTTTCAAAAATAGCAGACCTACAAGCTCGTAGCGCGCCACTCGGTGGCGCGCTATGAGCTTGTAGATCTGCTATTTTTCAATAGCTAAAGCATAACATGATGCTAATACCAAAATGGGTTCCCGTTCAGAATGGGTTAAAGGGATTGTGACATTCATTCTTTTTTTTTTAGCTCAATTGCACCCAAAAATCTCTTTCAGCGCCACCTGGTGGTCACCAGTTTAGGCTTTGAGTGGCAATTCTCCCATTATAAAGAAAGAAAGAATTTCATTATGCATGTAATGTGCATTACATCATCACATGTCATCACCTGTACACCTGTTTTTTTTTTTATTCCCAAGGGAAGACGTCTTGACGCCCGTGGCATCCATTACTTAATAGGCAATTAGACGTCTTGACGTTTATAGCTACTAAACTTTCGGTCGATTTTCTGTGGTCTGTGATGTAAGAGTCCACAAATCCCATATATGATAAACCAACAAAAAGAAAATGAACTGAAAACCCCAGACCACAGAAAATCCACTGAATGTTCAAAGTTCAGGTTGTGTGTCCATTGTTTTAAACTTTAGCTACATTTTGTAGATTCTGGTCCCAGCAGGTTTCAATGGATTAATAAGTTTGTCCGATTTTGAAAATCAGGCAAACCAATTTGTCATGTAACTCACACACACACACACACACACACTCTAACATGTCGTGCGTGTGTGCTCCGCTTACAGGACGTGGACCTGAGGAAGACCGTGGACGAGAGCGCGCGGATCCAGCGGGCGTACAGCCACTACTTCGACCTGACCATCGCCAACGACAACCTCGACAAGGCCTTCGAGACGCTGCAGGCCGCCGTTGACGGACTGATATCGGAGCCCCAGTGGGTCCCGGTCAACTGGGTGTACTGACCAGCAGTGACCACCACCACCACCAGCACCACCAGCACTAGCAGTGGACTGGAAGGCCCCGTTCATAGTTGAGTTTTAGGCGATGAGGTGACCACCAAAAACGGTGTGGTCAACCTCATAGGCTTGACCACCGTATTTTGGTGGTCACCTCATCACCTATACACTCGGACATATGAATAGGCCTTTAAGGCTCATACATAGTCTGGATTTTCGGTGGTTAAGTTAAGTGACCACCGACCGAACTACAACATGACGTCACTGAGCCGCGCTGAAGAGCAAACCACCACCGCCACCGCCACCGCTCCAGCCCTTCTCTCTGTTTTTTTTTTACTCACCACCGCTCAACGTTATTTCAGCTGCGGTTGGTCAGCTCACCACCGGAGCGGTGGTCACCTCACCACCGAAAATCCAGACTACGAATAGGCCTTTTAATCCACACCGCTCACTCTGACCAGGTCACGCTGACCACCTGCGTGTGTGTGTGTGTGCGTGTGTGACTGTGAGGTCCCAGTGGAAAGGAGAAGAGAAGAGGGAGAAAAGGCTTTTTTCCCCAAGGGAGATATACTTCTGCCAAAAGAAAACCGAAAAAGAAAAGAAGTGCTTCTCTCTCGTCGCTCTTTTTCCTGCCATCAGGCTTTTTTTTGCATTACCACGCAAACCTTTTTTCTACTCAAAACTGAAAAGGGAAAGAGTGCTTATTTATTTTAGTGTTTGTAACTTTTTATGGAAGATCTTTTTATTCGCAAACCAATGCGCAAATTCTGACAAAAAAAAAAGAAAAAGCAAAAAAAAAAAAGCATCCGGCCCCAATGATTGAGGCCATATTTTGTAATTAATTTATTGCTGTTTATTGTTTGATTCTGTAGTCGTCGTCTTCTTCATCCCCGAGACCAAATGCTTAATGCAAATGTTCCCCCTTTTACCAAGAACCTTGATAGTTCAGTTTATAGTTCATGTCTCCATCGCAGCCCATAGCGGAGCAGAAACGACTGATTACAGCCAAAGACCACCTGCCGTATTAGCGTCCCACATATAACATAATAGCCTCAAGAGCAGTGTTCATTTCGTCGACTAATATCATGACGAAGAATGTTCGTCGACTACCTTTTTATTTTCACTGACGAAAACTAAATAGAAAGCAGGTATAAACTAAGCTACGATGACTAAAAGTAAGACTAAATATACTGACAATTTCGTCAGTATAGACTAACGCTACAACATTCCAGGTGACTAAAATGTGACTAAAACTAAATTCTAATTATAAACTAAAGACTAAAACCAAAGTTTGCTGTCAAAATCAACACTGCTCAAGAGCTGGTTTATAATAATAATAAACGTAATTTATAAAGCGCTTTTCAAAACAAGCTTACAATAGTATTACATATTTTTGTCACCATATAAATGAAATGTGTTTAAGTAGCTGGATGTGCACTGGCCCCCCTCAATTGATTGAAAAGGACCCTACCCTTATAACCACTTGAATCCTAGGATCCCTATTCTGGGAATTTTAGGCAAATGTTTGGCAAATGAATCCCCCAAAATGTCCCTGGGGTCTACGAAATATAATAGAATTGTCAGTGCTTAGATATTTCTCGTTGTTACAGTATGTAATGAACCGCTATTGGGATCAAATCACTTTAACCTTTCATTTTGACTAGATTTGAATGTGTGTCGAACTAGTCTTTCACCTGTGTGGTAAAGATCTGTCGTATTGTCATAGCGTTGTCAACCAATGATCCTTTGTTTTGAGTTAGCGTACCCTGTTGTCTCTCCTAGTCCATCTAAAAAAGAAAAAAAGAAACGAGGCAATCACAGAATCCTATTGCTTCATTCATTTATCCTCTGTCGAACAGTACTTTGTGAGTTGATGCAACGCGTGAGCTTGTAGGTCGGCGCTTTGGCATTTGTTTCAGTTATTTAAATATCCCCCCCCCCCTTTTTTCCTCCCATTAAAACCAGGAAAGCCATTTTTGATTTTAGCGTCGGCTTATTCACCCAATTCTACCCAATGAAATGTCATTTCTCTGTGGGATAACAAAAGGTGTACAGGCGCTAAATAGTCTATGGAAAGTACACTCACGTTCATATTTATTTTGTATGATAAAAAAAAAATCACACCTGTGTGAAGTGAGGGGTTCAGGGGAGTGAGGGGGAAGTTATCATCATGACGTAAAATAGACACTAAGCCGATTTGCTCAGACACTATGACGTAAAATTCTACATTCATTGTCAATGGGAATTTAATGTTTGTGTAGGACGGATATCTACGGGGAAATGTGAATAAATATGTGAAAACTGCGCCGCAATTTATTTTGCCGGTCTACAAAGTTCAAAACGCATCGCAATGTGACGTGTTTCGAGCTTAGATTATCTATCTTTCCTATATTTGAATTGAAATCCTGCATATTCGATTTCCATTTTTGAATTGGAATCCTGAAAAGTAACCCATTTATTTAATTTCAATTGCATTTAGTTATAGTTAGGTTAAAAAAATAAATACAAATACTTTGGACATGAGGGCCGCCGCATGAACCCATTTTGGGGCGGGAACCCCTTTTGGTATTAGCATCAGGTTATGCTTTAGCTATTGAAAAATAGCAGATCTACAAGCTCATAGCTGGCGCGCTATGTGCACTATGTGCCGCGGACACATTTTTATGGGCCCCCTTAGTTTTTTTTTTGGTTTCGTGTCCTACATTTTGTTTTTAATAGTTATCTCAAGAATGCAAAGCGGCGCGTTGTGAGACTGTATTTTCACCCGTTTGCGTCCCGGGGCAAACATAGTTTCTCTTTTGGGGTCCCGGGCTAAAGCGTTTGGGAACCGCCCGCTATGAAGACCAAGTCAGGCTTTTGCCATCCACTATTTATCTACATAAGCCAATGTTTTACATGGCGAGTGTTGCTGTTCCCATTCATTCATAGTCATACACACAGTATGCCAATTAAGCCCTACTTGTATTCCTCTTGGTTTCAATTTCATCGTTTAATATTGATCAAATGTGATTGTTTTATCTATCGTTTAATAGGCGAGGATGTTGGATTATAGTCAGCATTTAAAAAAAAAAAACTAATAACCCTGACTTTTATACTGTTTTCACGTCATGCAGCCATGTCAACAGATTGTGTCATTACATTTCATTCAGAGAATATTACAGTGAATAAAGTTAATAATCAAGTCTTAGAAACAAGTCCCTTTTGTGATCAGTGTGCAACATTCCAAATTGTTAATAAGGTTCCTTCCGATGTTTTGCGGGCGGAGAGCACTTTTCTACTTTACTTTTAAAAATAAAGATATATTCTAACCCAACAAATTACAAATGAAAAGAACAAATTACAAATTAAAGAGAACCAAACCACCAGGTAAATGGAGAACTTTACATGTTTATTCAACGCATCTTACAGTCAAGCCAAAGAGTGAACTACATTAAGTGATACGTATTCACATTATTTCCTAACAGGGTTTTACAGCATATCTCGTGTTTGTAAGCATAATTGTTAAAAACAAAAAAAAACTAAGAAAAGGAGAAAAAAAAGGGAAATGTAAAATAGAAACCAAAGCTTATACACGTATACTTTACAACAAAATGTGAACAAGGACAACAAGGAGCATAGCAGTGGATCTGAACGTAAGTCTCTTTAAACTCGTACTTTGTTGCACGCCCACGTCTCACAACAAAAATGATCCGTTTAACGGTAAAAAAAGCGTTAAATATATTTTTTTTTAGCTTTTTTTTTTTGCCCCAATTGTGTCGAGCGACTCGGGTGTGTGACGAAAGTACAAATTTGTCATTTAGAAACCAGCGACATTAAAAGACTCAACCATAAAAAGGAATGACAGTTTTGGCATGGTGTTGTTGGTGTGGTTATAAAAATGAATTACACAGATTTTTAAGGGGGAGGTTTGAAGGTTTACAGGACTGTGCATGAGCGCTGCCTTTTTTTTTGCCAAGAGAGACTTTGGTCACTTCAACTTCTCCATCATGGCTTATTATACAATGACAGAAAAAAAGAAAACAAAAATAAATGACTGATGGAGCAAAAATAAACGGTCAACTGGAGTGTCCTGGAAACTGTTTGCTTGAACAAAAACAGGAAAATATAGTTTGCATTCATCAAACATAGGAAAATGTAAAGAACCTATAGGGATGATTGTCTGTCTTTCTTAAATGAATAAGCAGGAAAGACAAAAAAAGAAAAAATACAATAAAACAGTTTAAAGTTGACCAAAGTTCCAGGACCACCCCTACATTCATAGGAGGTAGATAATGATGACACATGACATGGAAAAATATGGGAGAAAATGTGGATTTCTAGTGCATACATTTTGTGGAACAAATTAAGGCCAAAAATGCTAAGACGACAAAACAGTACCTCACGTTGTTGGTTCAAAAGCTATTTTAAGACAAAGGCGTGCGTGTGTGTGTGTGTGCGGCTGTGTGCGCGCGCGCGTGTGGACCAGGGGTCACCAACATGTCCATGGTAGACTTGTCCTTGTATCAAAAATTTTAGTTTGTTTTACACACCATTATAATGTTCTTATTTTGATCATATAAGACCCAATTACTGAATGTAGGTTTTCTTCCAAAAAAAGATTATGACACAATGACACATTAAGAGTGCACTAGTAGGCTACTTAGTGGTGCTCAAATGTTTTATTTGCAAGGACCCCCTTAATAATAATAACTCTCAGAGTGTGTTTCTCTTTATGTGTTTCTGGTAATAATTATTGGGTGTGTGTGTGTGTGTGGCAAGAATGGAATTGTGACAACAATGTCCACAATGAGCCAACATGGCAATGACCCCTGGCGTGGGACACAGGGGCTGAGGGAGGAACCAGGTGCTATTAATTAAGATTCGAGTGCACAACCCTAACGAGCGAACATTCGAACCTTGAATGTTTGGGGACAGCCTTAGCAGATAATAGCCCTTTCGTGGCAATACCTGAGTCAACAGTCACATTGGAACAAGTAATGTCACTGGATGGTTGGTTGGTGTACGTACGTACGGAAACACCCTCAAACCCAACCTTTTTGTTTTTGGCTCCACAATAAATGTATGCAAGATAAGTAAAAAAAAAAAAAAAGGTATAAATGATGTGGCTGCGACTGAGACATTCAGATTAGATAATAATTACGTTTGACAATTGCATAAATGGCATGTAATCATTTGGCCACAAGATATAACGTACTCCGTTAGATCTGATAATGGTGTTAAAACGACATGAACAACATTGAGAAGTCACAGCAAAAATGGCACAGCCTGTAGGGACGTTCAAACCTCCATGTTTGGGGGGGGGGGGGGGGGGGAGGGGTTTAACTGATTGGACTATAATGAAGTACACTAGAGAAAGAATAAATGAAAAAGTCAATGCAGCATATACCAGGCTTATGAGGTACTTCAATATATATATATATATAGATATATCTTTACCTTTTTAGAAAAGCTTTTCAAAATTATATCATTCCTTATAATTCCTACCGATAGCATAAAATACCTCGTCTTTATTTTTTTTCCGTCCTTTCTTTTCTTTTTTTTTTAAACTTTGCCCGACCTCAGATGGGCTATTTCTTTTAGACTGCTTTTGAAAAGTGCAAAAACACAAATACTGATCCTTCTATGCAGCATCTACACTCAAGGTTGCGTGACAATTAAAGTGGAAATTCTTTGTATGTATATATATATATATATATATATATATATATATATATATATATAGACTGACAACCAAACATGTCGGGGAGGGGGGGAGCTGGAAGACAGCCAAAGAAAAGGCACACATAAAGATGACACACTTAAGATGTTTTCAACTCAAAACAAGCCAAGAATTTTAAGTTTAATTGCCACACAACCTCCTTGTGTATACCTTTCATTCCGTGTAGCCCACAGCGTTTGACATTATAACAAAGTATGTCCAAATTTGTATATTCCCTTTTTTTACATTATAGCTTGCAAGAACACAACTCAACCTCATAATCGTTATTTGGATCTGATTAAATCATAGTTGGATTACTTTCAGGGTAAAGTAAAAAAAAAAGGGAAAAAAAAGAAAATAAATTTGCAGTAAAGGGTAATGTGGCAGAGCTTTGTAGGCATTTGATCACTTGCAGTAGCTGTATCTGGTAATAAAACACAAAATATTTGATGATTACTAATGGTAGAACAAAGAAAAGCTAGTTCCCAAAGTCTACCATAGGAAAACAAAAGACAAAGACCAAGACCCCTTGGAAAAGACTGATCTAAAGCCAGCACTGCGATCGGATCCAAATGCCTAAATTAGGTTTAATTTAGCCATCTGCAAACTGCCGTCCTTTCGACGTCAAGTTCAATGAATGTTCACTGGTGGTGTTGCCTCAACCCGCCCAGAGGACAGACCAGTGTGATTACTGCCAGTCAGCGAACCAATCACAAGTCACAACGCTATATTGCTGTACCAACATTCCGCCTGAAGGTCTTCGATGGGGCTATATGCACACAGAATAACCAGGGTGTTACCAATGATACTAATTAAGGCACCGTTCCATTTAGTGTGCAGTGGTTCTCAAACTTTTTAATTTCAAGGACCCGCACCCCCCATACCTCCGAGTGTGTACAAAAGGATTGGTATCCTTACATTTGTACACTCTCGTCGAGTTATAAACCTGTACGGGGCCATTAAGGAACATACTCAAGGACACGTTGAGAGACCCACACGGTGGAGTAAAGTATTTTCCAGTGAGCCAACGTGCACAATAGCAGCACCCTGACTCCGTTTGACCATGAACGGAACAGAGCCTTCATTGGCATCAGCGGTAAAACACCTGTGAAGGAAGCCGGGAAGTGGCCCGAGTTCTTTCCAAAATGGCCGTGTGCGCGCATATAGCCCATTCATTTACCTCGACATTCCACGTACACCACACGACAGGACAGGGCTCCAGAACAATATATATTAAATATAAAATGAATCGTACACATGCAATATATTGAATCGTTTGTTTTTTTCCACAATATGAGGCAGTTCTTTGGCGATATTATTAGCTGCTTTGAATTTAACTTATCAGTCCAGGATGTATGGCCAGGGAAATGGATTGTAGTGGGTGTGTTTTTTTTCTTTTCTTCCCGGACAATGATTCACTTTTACTTTAGGAGGTGAAAGTCAAACTACTTTAAAACCAAGACGTCATCACCTGGAACCCAATCACAACAAAAACACAGAAAATGCAATCATTATGGAAAATCGCAGATTCAATGCATTTATCAATATTATATCCAATCGAGCCTATAAATATATACAATCCAGTTGAGACTTATAGTTCATGTAGCTACATAGAATTCTGGTGAGTATCATTGCATCTTCGACATTGACTGTGTGTTTGAAAAACCTTTGAGACGTAAGCTCCCAACTACAAAATTTGGTCCCCTAAAATGTTACAAACTAAATAAAAACGCCAACAGGTTTTTGAAGTGGCTTTAAAAAGGAAGAATAAAAATGCTTACACAGTATTGTATCATTTGGTCGCTACAATTGAGCTTCATCCCCGTCATGAAGGAGGGCCAATACAACTGCAAACGCACAAGACCTTCCTGAGGTAGTTTTTTCCCAAGTTGGTAAATAAAACAACCAAAACGCTTTTTTCAGTACGTTTCAAAATGCCCCTTGCCTTGTGTGACTGTATACATACATCAGCTAGTGTGTATGGCATTGGTTTGTTGAGGTTAATAGTGAGTTAATCCTTTCCGTCTTGAACATTGATTACTGCAGCCTCGCAGTGTTGATTTCGTTGACTAAAACTGACAAAAAGAATTAGTCGACTACCTTTTTTTTTCTCGACTGATGAAAACTAAATGGAAACTAAATGAAAGTTAAGCTATGATGACAAAAACAATAAGACTACATATAGTGACAATTCCGTCTACAAATAAAAAGACTAAACTGTTAGGGACTAGTGGACAAGAGATCCAGTACAAGTCACTCATTTTACACTTTGTTGCATGCTGAAAATAGCTGATCTAGAGCTCACAAAGCTATATCTGCTATTTTCAGCAAGTGTAGAATCAGCCATTACGACCGCGTCAAGGCCTGTTAAAACAAAAAACACTACAACATTCCAGGTGACTAAAACTAAATGAAAACTATTTAAAAGACTGACTAAAACTAAAATACACCGTCAAAATCAACACTGCTCGAGGAAACCCCAAAGTCTTGATGGTTTTCAATCTGACCAGAGAAGTTTGGCAGGGATTGCAGATCTACACGCTCATGACACGTCACAGCGGCTTGGGAGCTTGCAGATTTATATTTAAGAGGTTTGTTGTAGAAGGAAATAGGAGGGGGCATAGTATTGAACACTGGGGGACTCCAGTCACCAAAAAAAGGGGGGAAAAAAAGTGGTTAATTGTTCTCATTCTACCCGTCTAAGCAGGGGGAAAGGACGTTAAAAGAATGCAATTACACACCTGGACCTGGTGGGATTGAAAACCAATAGTAAAAGGGGTTCTGTTTGGGAGGTAGCCAATCATTTTCCAAAGTCATGGAAAGAAGACAGAGTTCTTAACTTGATTCTAAAAACCCGGATAGTGGTGCTGTAGCCGGAGAAGAGACTCTGGAAGTGCTTTGAGTTGGACCCAGTTCGGAAGAAGGCCAAGGTCCAAAAAAAAAGAAAATTGCCAAATCTACCAGCAATGCCCGATGTCTATCAGATAATGATCAAGATCAAGTTGAGGTTCAAGGAGTTATGGGTTATTTCTTATGCGCACAATTAAAAAAACAAAAAACAACGACGAATTGTGTGTAATGCGAATTGTAGTGAAGCATTCCTGACATGGTGCCTTCCATGTTCTTTTCTGCTTTCGGTGAGTTAGTGTAGCGAGACACAATTTAAGTCAGCTTTAGTTGGAAAACCAACATTACCGTTTTACAAGGCTATAATAAGAAGGGAGAAAAAAAAAGAAAAAAAAGCTGAACAAGGAAAAGACAAACACAATCAAATAAAATATGCCAGAAGGTGTTGGAAATACGAGGATAGTTATTACCAGGGAATCATAAGTCAGGGTAGCAGGGTAGCTTGTTAAAGCCAACAGTGTTGTGTGGGGGCATTAGTGAACAAAACGCACCCAAAGCACAAATGGTGTGTTCCCCAAAGAAGTGTCCGTCTTGAGTTGTGGAATCTCATGACTTTTCTGAAGGTCTACATTAAAGCCAGAATTAACCAGTTAAGCCCTATTCAGTCAATCTCGAAAAGAATATCCCTCTACAAAGCTTGTAGTATATGCCATTTTCACCTATGATAAAATGCCTAAAATAGGGCCGTCAGGTTGAAAGTGGTTAATTTACACGGTCAAAGAAAAGCTGGCAGGGAGGGCGAACAAGGGAAAAAAACCAAGACCAACCAAGATCAAACTACACAGCAACGCAACCATCATATATAATATATACACACATACAGCTCTTATATTACAGCTTGTCGCACGAGTTGACTAAAGAGAAAATGAGACTATTATTTGCACCAGTGTTTGTGTCTCCTAAAGTGTAGTATGCAGAGAACCATCTAAAAAAACAATGTAGATTAAAATGTCGGATATCAAATAATATCTAACGAAATGCCAATGCACTGGTGTGCTCCATTTTAGCCAAATGTGTCGGCTAGAAGAAAACTAAAGATGGCCCAAAAGGTAGTAAAGTCCCAGGGATATTATCTTGGGTACAGGATTTTAGGCTGTAGGCTTTCAGGGAGATTGGAAAAGTAATAAAAAAACAATAGAGAGAAATACACAGACTCATAATGCTCTGGAAGTAAATTGTTCCATTTGAAGATTTTTGACTCACGTTCTCATTTCATAAGAGTAATGCCGTGAACAGACTGTGAGCCACAAAAGATCCACACCAAGGAAGAACGTTTGCTCTCTGGGCCAGAATACGTTTATGCCATTGCTGCAAAATAAAACCTTTCAGTCCAATCCGTCTGCTTTGGTTTGCCAAACCAGCCAAACCTCCACACTTAACTTTGGATCATTTCACGAAATAAGGGACGAGAGAGACTAACTGAGATGAAATTTACGCAGACACACAGTACACAATAATATAGTGGGAATAGAATGACACGGTTACAATAAAAATAAGTTTTTTTTTTTTTTTTTAAATGACCTGAAATGCATGGGGTAACACTCATCTCCATGTGAAGCAATGACACATTCATCCATGCTGGTGTATACATTTACGGGCCCCCCTCCGGCAACAACAATACACTCATCCACAGACAAGACATTCTCCATTTAGCTCACAATAATATTGAGAGCACAGACAGCGAGGGGAAAAAAGCTTCTACTAAATCTCCGATATGTAGCTATAGTTTTTAACCCGACACGTGATCCCGAGTCCCGACGCTCGTTCAAATGTATACAACATTGCAGTCTTGAGCAATGAAATAGCACACCTCTCTCTCCTGTTCTTACACACTTACTTTAGCATCGCATCTTAAAAAAAACCAAGCAGTGGGATGACAGAAATATGAACGTCCATAACTACTCACTCCTCCTGCACCATTATGATCTCATGGCCATGACTAAGAAAAACAGCGCCAACATCCACCTACTGGAAATTTAACTGCGTAAAAAAACCAAAACATTAAAGGCATTAGGCTAGTTCTTACTGTAAGCCATCTGGCTCTCGATTAAAACACATGATCCCTTGTAGCAGATCTTATCGATCGACTGTTTTCAGTGAATGCATTTGGTGTAGAGGGAAAGGGAGGCGACGAGTACAGACTAAATTAAGAATAAGTGGTTAATGTGTGTGGCGGATGCTACGGGCTGTGCCGGTGATGGAATCTCAGAAACCTTTCTAGCCAAGCATTATCATCCTTGTTCCTTTGTAAACACACAACAAAAAAAGGATGCAGTTATCTACAATCTGGTGATCACCAAGACTCGCAATTCGGCACGAAAGTTATTTTCATTTTAGTGCAAAAAATGTCTGGTATTGTAAGGTGCTGGTATACAGGTAAAACCACAAGGACTACCGATAAATGAGAGCAAAACCACTACCGAACCATCGATTACAGGAAAACCCTTGTTTTGGAATTTGGGGGTGGAATTAAGCTAGACGCTACGTTTGGTCTCAATGAGGAACATGAAGGAGACGAGCCATAATCGAGGAAATTGACAAAATGTAGATTTATTTTCTTCTTCTAAAAGCCTGATTTATACTCCCTCGTTGTATGAGCATCCAGTGTTTAAACCCTTGGTGTTTTAAGCATCATGTTATACTTTGGCTATTGAAAAATGGCAGATCTACAAGCTCATAGCGCAGCACTCGGTGCCGCACTACGAGCTTGTAGATCTGATACTTTTGAAAAGAATCGTGAAATGTGGCGCAAAGCTTTGAATATATTCTTTCAGAGCGAACATTTTAACTCAAATATTCGCTGCCATGGAACAACATATTTAGAGATTGGGGTTTGCGGCCAATTACACATAATTCCGGGGGTCCTTGACATGAAATAGTTTGAGAACTACCGATACAGAAACATAGGTTTTTCCTGAAAACGCTCATGATTTTAGAAGACATTTGTAAGAATCAGTTCTCAGGTCTAGAGGACTGGTGTCCTACAGGTTTCAAGGTGGACAGGACAGCAGCTACCAACAGCCTCCCACTGTGGTTACTAGGGGACAGTGGTTCTCAAAGTGGGGTCTCAAGGGCCCCTGGGGGTCCCTGGAGGGAGTTCCAAGGGGTCCCCAGCTAAATGATCGTTAGGAACCAAATGTGTACCATTTATACACTCTCAAGAGTTAAATGAACCCATTTTCGGCGGGAACCCCTTTCGGTGTTAGAATTATGCTTTAGCTATTGAAAAATAGCAGATCTACAAGCTCATAGCGCGCCACTCGGTGGCGCGCTATGAGCTTGTAGGTCTGCTATTTTTGAAAAATGACTGACGACTGACATAGAAACATAGCTTTTTCAGAAAACTGTCAGGATGTAGAAGACATTTTTAGAAGCTGATCTCAGGTCAAGATGGGTTAAATTAACAATGATTTTACAATAGGGGTCTCGGAGATAGAAATGCCATTAAATGGGGGTCCGTAGACTAATGCAGGTCAAACTGGGGGGGGGGGGGGGGGTCCTTGAAATTAATAACGGGTTGAGAATCAACCGTGCCGTTTTTAAATAGCTAAAGCATAACGTAATGCTAACACCAAAAGGGGTTCCCCCGCCCCATAATGGGTTAAATAATGGAAGAGTGAAGATTATGGAAACCAGCATGGCAGCACTCACTAGTGCCAGCATTCACACGAGAGCAGATGACTGGGGCCTCAACTAAAGATCACCACAAAACAGCATTAACAACAACTCCCTGCCAGTTCAATCAAACTAGTTGCGGGGGGGAGGGGGGTTAAAAATGAAAATGGAATATTGTGTCATATGAAAACAACCTATTACATAGCAAAAACAATTCTTATCAGTTTTAGTTTTATTTGACTTTGTGTTTTTAAACAGCCCATCTGGTAGCATAGTCATGTATCCATCACCATCTTGTCTGTCTCCGCGAGTATGATGCAATGATGCCACACTAACTACAAACGATTCACACCTGGAAGCAGACGACGTCAGAATGTCAATGGCAAGATGTCAAAAACTGCTGTTCAAATGGCAATAAATAATAATGTAAAAAAAAAAGAGGGACAAAGCTATATTATATATATATATATATATATATATGAAAGCTATACAAATTAAACTTTTATTTATCCCCCAGTGTGGGTAATTTGGTTGTTACAGCCGAATTTGAGTCTTAAATAAAAATGTGTATCATAATGGTACCTTAACATAAACCTATTTCAAGAATTTGGTCACAAAGCTGAATGTCCCCCAACCGGGGAAAAAAATTAAAAAAGGACTGACATTCTATGTGGGGGGGGGGGGGGGGGGGGGGGATTACTACATGATTCAAGAAAGCAGGTTCACCAAACATGCATACCAAGGTGTTTTAAAAACATCGAGTGTCCATTAACGCTAGAATCAAAACGACGCCAACGAAGATACCGTAGTAGATAGCAGGGGGTAATTATAAGGAAATGGCCAGCGGTTTGATGTTACCATAACACTTAAACAGGTAACAAGAGGTAGAACACACGGCCACTTCCATACAATTACACCAGTGTTAATAATATGCCCTCCAGCCTCCTTTTTTTTTGCTTTGATTGAGACCAAAAGAACACAAAACAAAAAAACACCTACAGAATTATTATACCAACTATCTCCAATGAAAAGTGCACCCAAAATGTTGAATTTTTACACTTGAGACCAGCACCGATAAAAAATAAAAAATAAAACAATATTGACATAAGAACATCAAGTATGTGATTTTTCAGAATGCCCCTCGAACACAGTTAAGTCTGATCTCTACTAGTTTACTTTTACAGCTAATGGGGGGGGTAACAAAAAGTTGTCAGTCAGGGGGTAATGATCATCAAAACGCCTCTTGCACCAGTTCACTAAGGGTTTTCGGTGGCTTTGCAGTGAAAACAAAAAAAGGTCTTAGCACCCATAACAGAGATGTCCTTATTTGTGCTTCCATTTCCTTTTGAATGTTCTTTTTGAATGTACATCTTGTAAAAAAAAGTTTGTAATCTTGTTTGGCTATGACAGATCAAAAGAACAAAAAAAAAGAATATATATATCCAACGTTTGTGCCATCATATCTACAACAATACAAACATAAAAACCCTGTGCCATCACAAAGGCATAAGGATATACCGACAAGCACTTAGAAGTTAGAAACACTGTTAAACTGCTTTTAAAAAAAAAATCTCTAATTAGATATCTATATAAATGACCTAAATTCACGAGATTCCCCCACTGCTAAATCTCTTGGTTAAAAATTATGCATAGTTATAAAATATAGATTTACTCCCCCACACCCTGTTAATCAAGACTATAACAATCACCAGGTTAACTTGTAATAAGTAGTAAAAGGTGTGATGATACTATACAAAATGCCTAGTTATTAGTAAAACTTCAGCGACAGTGTTGGAAGGCAATACAATATTTGCATTTAATTCTGTCTGTTAGTTTGGACTACGTAATTGGGCCAGTCGTTTTAAAAATGCCTCTACAATGATAACCCTCAACCTCCCCTAAAAGCTTATTCAAAATATACCTTATTCCCCCAGCAATGTTAAGCTATAAAGATCCACCCGACGTCATTTGCATAAGCTTTCCGATGAAGACAGAAAGGTGCTCTGAATTCAATTGAACAGAAACTCTCCATTATTGAGTCCAGTCCCTAAGCTGAAACCAAAACCAAAATGTTTACAGGCCTCATTATTCTGTACTGAACAGCCAGGCTGACATCTAGCTCTGACAAAGACATAGTAACGAGAACTACTTTGCTGCTATATTGAAAACACCTGCTAACAAAAAAAAAAAAAAAAAAAAAGTGGAAATGAAAAAACAAAAAAAACAATCACAAAATAAAAACAGGACTAGGGGGGGGGGGGGTTAATAATAAGGTATGGAGAAAAAAAACAAATCACAAACTCAAATGTTAAAAATAAAAAGTGTAAGTTATCTACATGCATATTCATAAAAAACATGATTAAAATTAAAAATTTAAGAGGAACTCTTTCATAATGTTCCCCTACGTAGTTTTCTATGACTTGTATCGTCTCCTTTTCAACAAGGCTCAGAGTACAATAAAAATGTCGGGCGCCAGTCCCGATTTTCTTTCCCCCCCCTTAAGCAGCAAAGGGAATTAGGTTATTACTGATGTGACATAATTCATGTTATAGCTAGACAGGGAAGCTGAAAACAAACATTTTTGCTTTCGGTTTAATCTCATCAATATTAAAAGCCCTCTTCCTCTAGCCTAAAGTAAAGTTAGTATAAAATTTGTATAACAAATCTGATGGAAAAAGAAAAAAAAATCTGTTACTTTTTGTTGTCACCAGATTTCGCATTAAAAATGTGTTGGTCAACAGTGTCTGAGGACAAATACGGAGGCTGAAAAAAAATGAAGAAAAAAAAAAACACCCAAGGAATGCAGGCTGATTAATTATTGGTGGTACATTGAAATGACAGTCATCTCTGTCTCAAATGACACTTTCCCTTCACACGGTGCCCCCTAACACGTGAGAGCTCCCACAGCAAGTACTTTTGTCCTGATTTGTAAAAGTAGCCATTACTGGTCAGTGCACTTTGCTTTTGATTGGCTGATAAATAGTTATTTGTCAGAAAAAGGAAAGTAAGAAAATAAAAAATAGAGTTTAGGTTTGTAATGGCGCTGCTCTTCTTTTCGATGTCCTCTCTCTCCTCCCTTTGACCACCAGGCCACCACACCCCCCTCAAATAAAAATGTTTAAAAAGAAAACCCAACAGAAAGAGGAGGAAATATAGCAGGTGAACGGACCACCTGTAACGACGCCGCTCGATTGGTTTTACAGACCGTGTTCTGTCAGTGTGTACACATCCGTCGTCCTTCTGTAAACAGCTTTGTCCAACCCGCAAGTTTGCACAATAATTAACAAGTAAAACAAGTCAACCAAAACCCAACCGGTCCCACCCTCTTTGATTTTTTTTCAGGAATCCTTTTTACCATTTTACAGCCTTTAACATTTAGACGGGGGGGGGGGAAATGTGCTGTTGGGTTTCAATGTTAATTGATGAAGTGACACAACCCCGGAAAGGTTAAGAGATAAAAGGTGTGTGAGGACCAATGTGATGGTGGTTATCACCTGATACTAAGGACAGTGAAGGCTGGTGGTGGCAGGGGCGGCGGTGGCGGTGGTGGTGGTGAGGAGGAGTCACCTCCTCAAACCTGGACCTGCTTCACTCATGCAAAGTACATGGTTCGCAGCGTGTCTTGGTGGATCTGAACGGCCTTGGCCAAGGCTTGCTGGTCACGCCCGTTGCTCTGTCCGGACGTGTGGCTGCCCTCGGCACTGAAATGGGACAGTTGACGCGTGTTGAGTGTTATGACATTTTTGGAAACCGGCAAGTTTCTACTCGCGGTGTGACAGACAGACAGACAGACAGGCTGTATGGCTTACCTGTCGTGCTCCTTGTCCACCAGGTGATAACGGGCACGGAATGCCACCAGGTGTGCGTAGTAGGCCGGCGCGGGGATGGAGACCGAGCGGGTGCAGCGCACGTACGTGTGGCACAGCTGGTAGGTGAGCACCTGCAGCTCGTCAGACGTGAAATGGTTGTCGTCCCAGAGGACGTGGTAGTGGGATGGCCTGCTGGTGCCCTTCAAAGGGGGGGCGACGGGGGTTGATTTGGACAGGTTTAGTCAAGTCTCTTGGGACTTTTTGTCACATTTTAGTCACCTGGAATGTCGTAGGTGTTTTTGGCTAGTTTTAGTCCACTAAATATTCATACGATTGTGGGCCTTGATGCCATCGTAATGACTGATTTTTACACTTGCTGACTATAGACGCTCTACAAGCTCACAACGTGTCAAGCTGCGACGCGTTGTGACTCGTGAGCTTGTAGATCTGCTATTTTCAGCATGCAAACAAAAATGACTTCTACTGGATCTCTTGTCCAATAGTCACTTCCGAACAGTTTAGTCTAGTTTATTTGTTGGCGGAATTTTGTCGTAGTCATCATAGCTTAGTTTGTCAGTGGAAAAAGTATTAGTAGACGAAATCAACACTGACGGGAAAGGAGAAGTACTTTTTTTTGTCTCCACTCTGATTTGAAATGCAAATACTGTACATCAATAGGTCTTTGCCTGAAAATCCAAACTAGGAAGAATTTGTCTCGATTCGTTCATAGCACTATAAAACCCCAGTTTTAACTGTTGCCAATGCGATTCTTACCTGTATGCCTGCGTGACTGCAAAGGTAGAAGTCAAACTCGGATGGGTGAGTGATTTTCGTATCCACTGTGGTACCAGCAGGGATGTTGCCACTCTTGCCAACCTACACAAACAAGCCATTAGGAAAGATCCTTCAGCCCAAGAAAGGCTATGTTCCTTAGTTCTTAGTTAAATAACAAAGTTAAGAAATGAATAATATACCACTTAAACCCATTTAGACCTGAGGACGCATCTGTGTCACCTTATAGCTTTGAACCACTTGCTAACCATTATTTTGAACTTCAGTAGTTGAAAAATAGCAGAGCTACAATCTCATAGCGCGGGACCGAGTGCCGCTCTACGAGCTTGTAGATCTGCTATCTTTGAAAAATCTGGAAAGTGTGCATGTGCAAATCTTTGGAGTTAAAAACGTTTGCTGTGAAAGAGTATATATGTATTCAAATCTTTGCTTCTGGGTGGTTCCCTGGAACAACATATTTTCAGATTGGGGGTCGGAGGCCAAATACATGCAGTATAATCCTTGACATGAAATGGTTTGAGAACGACTGACATAGAAACATGGGTGTTTCCGAAAACTGTCAGGACTACAAAGTCACACCTCCATGCAAGCCTCCCCCCTCTCCACAAGGAGGGGAAGTGCACTAAAGCATTATGGGCATTGTAGGAATTCTATAATATACTATTAACATTGAGTGCCTGCAGTTTCTTCCAGCAGTGAAATGTCCCTTAACCCGTTCTGGCATTATGTTACACTTTAGCCATTAATGAAAAGCAAAGCTTTTGCACACCTACAGGCGACAGGTGCGTAGGAGAGGGAAAACAACCGCACACTGTCTTCAAATGCAGTGACCAAGTTTTATTTACAGGGAAATAGCAACGTTTCGGCCTATGCGGCCTTCATCAGGCTATCTTTATGAACACAAATGAGAAAGCATCCTTTTTGTAGGCTGTCTGGCCTAAAGGTATAAGCCTATCAGAACAAACGAAATGACATGACATCACTCAACTTAAGGTGACAGGTACTCATGTGGTTAAATGAGAACAAAAAACTCATATAAAAAACTCAACTCAACTTCTTATTACTTTGCACGGGTGTATTGAGTTTTTTGTTCTCATTTAACCACATGAGTACCTGTCACCTTACGTTGAGTGATGTCATGTCATTTCGTTTGTTCTGATAGGCTTACCTTTAGGCCAGACAGCCTACAAAAAGGATGCTTTCTCATTTGTGTTCATAAAGATAGCCTGATGAAGGCCGCATCGGCATTTCCCTGTAAATAAAAGTTGGTCACTGCATTTGAAGACAGTGTGCGCTTGTTTTCCTTGTACACTTGAGCTATTGAAAAATAGCAGATCTACAAGCTCGTGGCGCTGCACTTGGTGCCGCGCTATGAGCTTGTACATCTACTATTCTTTGAAAAATGCTGAAAATGTGGCGCAAATCTTTGAATTTATTCTTTCAGAGTGAACGTTTTTAACTCAAATCATTGCTTCCTAGGGGGGGAGGGGGGGGTGCGGGGGTCCCTGGAACACCATATTTTCAGATGGGGGGTCGGCAGCCAATTACACATCATTTTGGGGTCCTTCACATGAAATGTTGGCTTTTTTTTCCTGTCATGACTTTGAAGCCATTTGTAGAATCGAACTTGGGTCTAAAAATGGGTTAAAGTCTCAATGGGATAAAGGAAACTTAACCCATTCTGGGTGGGAACCCCTTTTGGTGTTATGCTTTAGCTATTAAAAAATAGCAGATCTACAAGCTCATAGCGCGCCACCGAGTGGCGCACTATGAGCTTGTAGGTCTGCTATTTTTGAAAAATAGAAGACATCTTTAGAATCTGATCTCGGGTCAGAATGGGTTAATAATGAAACTGTCAGGATGTAATAAGACATTTTTTGGATCTGATCTCAGGTCAGAATGGGTTAAATGGCAGTCACACACCCGCTCATTCCTGTCCATGCAGAACAACCGGGTGTGATGTCTCTTCTGTACGACCACAAAGGTGATGCCCGGCTGGTAGTCCTTCTCCAGCTTGATGCAGGCCTCGCGGATCGCCAGCAGCTCATGCTGAAGGACCTGGACAAGACAGACCGACCGACCGACACGGATTCACAATGTTATAAAGGTTTGGTTGCACACTGGAAGCGTTTTTCGGAAAAAGCAGACAGAAAAATCCGAAAAACGTCAGCAGTGTGCAAGGGACCTTAAGGGTATATAAACACTATAAAGAAATGATGTGATCGATAAATAAGCATAGCAGCAACGTCGGTCTTCCCGGTTATTTTTTTCTGCCAACACAGCGATACTTGTTTCTCCAATATGTAGGCTCGGCCCCACCTCATCTAATTGAGATCATCATTTTTGTGTTTGTTTACTTAAAGGACCACTTCACCACTTTTCAACCTATCTTCATATAATAGGTCCTCACTCCTCCTCACTAACAATCATGATAAAATGCCACGATTTTTTTTTCTACTCAGTCTGTGTTTCATAGGAGGGCTGTGGGCAGTTTAGAAACCGTCTTCCAGTGACCTCATCATTAGGTAGATAGTTTTTTTTAACAAGATTTTCTTTTACAAAAATGTTTAGATTTTCATTATTGTGAGAACGATGGCTTTCCATTTTCGCACTGCAACTTTTCAGGACTAGAAAGCCTGAAGTTTTTATTAGCTTGTATTCCCCATCGGTTTCTGACCTGCCCACAGCCATCTTATGAGACACAGACCGAGTAGAAAAAAATTGCGAGGTTTTTCAAGATTATTAGTGAGGACCTATTATATGAAGATAGGTTGAAAAGTGGTGAAGTGGTCCTTTAACATGTGTGATATCCTTAGAATGGTTGGTAACCTGTTGTACCACTCCAGAGGGAGGCATGATGTCATACTAGTCGAGACACAGAACGTTGCCCGAGTCGGTTCGACAGTGACCCTTAAGATGTACCAAAAACTAAAGTGTCAACTTTTAGAAGCATCTCCGTTGACGCCATCGTCCAGTGGAGAGGGGTGGGGAAACTAATCTCAACAATAATCCAACTACAATAGAGATGATGTTGTCCAATCTGGTGTTCCGTCTGCTTCAAATAACTTTGACACCGTCAACCCCGTCAGTGTGCTACTCGACCCCAGGGGTCAAACTGTCTCCACGCTATGCAACTAGGGGAGAGACCACCTCCAACCCACTGCTCTCACTTTAAATAGACAAGTCTGACGAAGTTGAAACTACAAGGCAGAGAAACAAGTAACAACAGTTTTTTTTTTGCAAAATACGTTCCCACGGCAAAAACCAAACCAAACCCCCATTGGTATATATATTAAAAAAAAGAAGAAGAAGAAGCTCCGGCAGTTACGCACATCTCTGACCTGGTTGAACTGGCCCTCGGATATGCCATCGCGGTAGTAGATGATGCGCGTGGGCTTGAAGCGCGTGGACTTGTAGAACTGGATGAGCAGCTCGCGCACCATGGTGGCCAGGTCCTGGATGATGTCCTGCCGGTGCTGCTGCACGCGCACCGTGGCACAGTAGCGGCTGGGGTGGGCGTCCATGCTCCCCACCACCTGGGAGAGGAGAGGGGAGGGGAGGGGAGGGGAGGAGAGGAGAGGAGAGGAGAGGAGAGGAGAGGAGAGGAGAGGAGAGGAGAGGAGAGGAGAGGAGAGGAGAGGAGAGGAGAGGAGAGGAGAGGAGAGGAGAGGAGAGGAGAGGAGAGGAGAGGAGAGGAGAGGGAGAGGAGAGATTTCGTCGACCAATACTATGACAGACTAGCAGACTAGGTCTGCTATTTATTTTTTTATCGTGAAAATGTGGCGCAAATCTTTGAATATATATATTCTTTCAGAGCGAAAGGCTTCAAGTAAAATCTTTGCGTCTGGGGAGGTCCCTGGAAATGGAACATGGTATTTTCAGGTGGAGGTCCGCAGCCAAATACAGAAGATTCTGGGGATCCTCGACATGAAAAGGTTGAGAACCACCGATACAGAAACATGAGCTTTATCAGAAAATTTCGACGTCAGGCCTAAATGGGTTAATAGGGGCATTTAGACGGCCTTGGAAGACAGTGGGGGGGAAACGGAGAAGTGATTTATGAATCGATTATTTTTGGTACGTTTTGATACATTTGAACGAGTCAGTATCTGTACATGCTCGACTCCAACCGTTTCACCGACCCTCACCGTAACAGTCACGCGATAAGCTTTTCCCCATATTTGAGAAGCGTTTTAAGCATCGCGTCAAGCATTCCTTCATCGTCTGTTTGCATAGGCGTATAGCCAAAAAAAGTGTGTACATGACTAATCCCAT
Source organism: Protomyctophum bolini (assembly GCF_963924005.1). Classification (NCBI taxonomy): domain Eukaryota; kingdom Metazoa; phylum Chordata; class Actinopteri; order Myctophiformes; family Myctophidae; genus Protomyctophum; species Protomyctophum bolini. The sequence continues at coordinate 8,682,780 of NC_137878.1, forward strand.
CCCTCCTTTCTGCCGCGCAATTGTACTTACAGCAGCGATGGAGGGCTTCTTCCCATCTCCTGCTGGGGGGTGAGTCACATCTGCTCCAAGGAAGATAACAGGCTGTTGGAACACCAGAGGCCTGGGGAGCAAAGACAGGGAACCAGGATCACAACAGCACACACGCACACAAGCCCACTTACAAGGGGAGATTCTGAGCCCATATTTGCAGAATGCAAATGTTGTCCAGCAGGGGGAGTGGTTTCACCAGGCTATATAGGCATATAAGTTAGGATAACTGTGCAATCTATCACCTTTTTGCACCGAGTAATGAGTACTGCATGGAATAAAGCTAAATAAAATAACACCTTTAAGACTTTTCAAAGATAAGCACATGTACAAGATCTACAAGCTGCGAGCTTGAAGATCTGCTATTGTTGAATAATAATAATAATAATGACACAGATGTAGTGCAAGTATTCTATTGCTAGTTTGATCACTTCAAATACTCTTTCGTCTGAAAATAACGAATGACAGAAAATAGCAGAAATAATAACTAACCGAGGATGACTAAAAATATTGACAATATTCAATACTCGGTAGCGCGCCACCGAGTGGCCACCGAGTGGCGCGCTACAAGCTTGTAGGTCTGCTATTTTTGAAAAATCGACTGACATACAAACATAGCTTTTTCAGAAAACCGTCAGGATGTAGAAGACATTTTTTTAGAATCTGATCTCAGGTCAGAATGGAAAACCGTCAGGATGTAGAAGACATTTTTTTAGAATCTGATCTCAGGTCAGAAAGAATGGGAGTCCCCACTGACCTGCCCTGCGGGAGGAGGATGTTGTTGACTCCGCCCAGCTTGACGTTGATCTTCAGGCAGAGGTTGGAGAGGGTCTGAGGAGTGGTCTTCTGAACGTTCTTCACCTGAACACACTGGGTGGCCATGCCCAGCACCGTGTCCCCGACACGCTTCACCTCAGCTAGAAGGGGGAGGAGGACAAGCACGTTAGCTCACCAGACCATGAGGACAGTGGTTAGTTACTCAGCCCTTTTCATATCATGGCCCTCTCTCTCTCTCTTTGCATGCGCACACACACACACACACACACAGGGCGTGAGGGCAAAATGTTTGTGATTTAGCGTAGCAGGACGTTAAATCTTGATTTTCATTTAATAATGACCTGTCTCTCTCCCTATGTGTGCGCACACACACACACACACACACACACACACGAGGTCCAAAAGTTTGCAGCGTTGAACGATGCGGTTTATCAACATTATTCAAGTAAGGAATAAAGGCTATATATATATATATATATTATCATGATCTGATACAGTCGACAGACAGACAGATAGTGCAGCTGTCTGGTGAAGTTGTGCTCCCATTGGCTGTAATACAGGGTTTCTTGGGAAGCAGTCGCAAACCCAGGTCATACTGTATGATGTCCAGTCGGCGAGAGAGCCAAATATCAAACCCGTTAAGATATTCAGAATCGGCCGGGAAGGCGTTTAAAAAAATAAAAAAAGATCGGCACTGGATCTTCTCGCAGCCCCTTTCACACACACACACACACACACACACACACACAGAGCGAGCAAAACCTCGGCGATCAAAGCCCCGATCTTGTGTCAGAAGGGGAGTTTTGCCGACGGCATAATCGGGGGGAAATATGGTGCAGTGTGTAGCGAGCCATAAGGACATGTTTTCCTCACCATAGACGGGCGTCTTCCCCGGTAGGATCACCACCACCAGCTGCAGGCCCTGGTACGTGTACTTCAGGTGCTTGAACATGGGCTCCACGCTGTCGGCTCCCTGGGCGTACTTGCAGAAACAAGGCTGGCCCTGGATGGGCATCCCCGCGTCCCTGGAGATCTTCCTCAGCTGGTCCGTGAACGCTCTTTTTTTAGGTGAAGAAGAACGCGTTCGGAAGAAATCAAAATCATTGTCTTTTAATGCGGACATGGCAGAACACGTGGCACTGTGTGTTGTTTTCGTCGACTAAAACCAAGACGAAAACTACATGGAAACTAAATGAAAACTAAGCTATGACTAAAACAAAATATGTTGACAATTTCATCAACAGATAAAAACTAGAGTAAAATGTTAGGGAGGGACTAGTGGACAAGAGATCCAGTATAAGTAAAAGACAAGTCATTTTACACATGCTGAAAATAGCCAATCTACAAGCTCACAACGCGTTGTAGCTTGTAGATTGGCTATTTTCAGCAAGTTTAAAATCAGCCAAAATAAATTTTACTCGACTAAAATCTTACGACATTTAGTCGACTAAAACTAGACTAACACTAACACATTCCAGGTGACTAAAATGTGACTAAAACTAAATGAAAACTATTCAAGAGACTGACTAAAACTAAAATTTGCTGCCAAAAACACTGGTGCCAATGTGAATCAGGCTGGGGGGGGGGAACACTAAGAAAATGTGTGTAACATTTGGTTAACAATTCTAAAACAAAAATAGGGACACCAGGTTGAAAGTCATCATAGAAATCCCATTCAATTTTGGAGACTTTACTTCACATGTAAAAATGTTAACCAAAGTCAAAATGCAATTTAGCCTATGTGCTCAAACAAGCCGTCCCTTAACAGCTCAGCAATTGAAATATTTGGCACGCCTGCTCGGTTCATGTCCACCGGGGTAGGATATGAAAGGATTGACATGTTAAAATATTACATTCAGAACCCATTTATTCAACGCACTTGGAATTTATCTCCATATCAATTGACACAAACGACTCTTTTTTTTTTAAACGGTGGACGTTAATGACACTCACTTGAGCAGGAGTTCGGTGCACTGTCTCTGCGGGGCGAAGCAAGCGATGGCCCACACTTTGATCTCAATGCCCGTGTGGAACTGCTTGTTCCTCATGTCCCACACTCCCTGGATCGGCGTGGCTATCGCTTTGTTCTGTAGTGTAAAAAAAACACAAAACCACAGGCTTTTAACCCATTCTGACCCGAGATCAGATTCTAAAAATGTCTTCTACATCCTGACAGTTTTCCATTCTGACCTGAGATCAGATCCTAAAAATGTCTTCTATGTCAGTCGCTCTTCGATTTTTCAAAAATAACAGACCTAAAAGCGAGTGGCGAGCTATGAGCTTGTAGATCTGCTATTTTTCAATAGCTAAAGCACGACATGATGCTAACACCAAAATGCGTCGAAATTTAAAAAAAAATCTTCAGAAAGAATATACATTTAAAGATTTGTGCCTCATTTTCACGATATTTCAAAAATGGCTAAAGTATAACAATGCTTCATTAAAACACCGAAAGGGGTTCCCGTCCAGAATGGGTTTTAACCGAAGCATTCATGAGACAACATATTTTGTTGTGCCACTTCAAAACGGTTACATTCAAAAATAAAACAGTAGAATAAGTTGCTACAAAGTTACTTTTAGATGGCAGGTTCAAAATGGCTGATAAAGACTTCCAGCCCTTCAACACTGAGATTAAATTAGACTAGGTCTGCATTCAAATGTTGATTTTGTAGACTATGACGTAAAATGCATACCTTAAAAAAATATACTGACAATTTTGTCAAATAAAAACTAGATTAAATGTTAGGGAAGGACGAGTGGAGAAGAGATCCAGTAGAAATAAAAGACAAGTCATTTTAAACTTGTATACAAACTCACAACACGTCGCGTTGCGAGCTTGTAGATGTGCCATTTTCAGCATGCAACCAAGTTTAAAACCAGCCATTATGACGCCATCCAGACCCTCCCGAAACACAATTTAGTCGACTAAAACTGGACTAACACCAAGACATTTCAGATGACTAAAATATGACTCAAACTAAATTGCATTCAAAAAGGACTACGACTAAAACTAAAATGTGCTGTAAAAAACAGTCAACATACAGTACTCACCCTGCCTCCGTAGAGAATGGAAGGGGCCTGGAGGACGCGGCCGTTCACCTCCGTCATCTCGTCCCTCACCATCACTCCGAACTCCCGGACGTACGGGTCCGTGTTAAAGTTGGCACTTCTCATCTGGGAGACGCGACAGACAAAGGTAACAAGCTCCATTACTGCCGGGCTGGACTGTGGGCGCAGCTCAACTTCCGTGTGGTTTTCTGCAGTATCCGATGTAATCATTTTTTTATTTTTTTAATATACTGGAATGACACGTCTTCTATGTATGGATTGCGCTAATCACAGACAGTGCTCTAAAAATGACAAAGGCTCTTTCTGAGAGAGAGTGCGTGTGTGACTGTGTGTGTGTGTGAAAGGATGGCCTGTGTGCACAGCCATGAACAACAGGTGTGTAGTGCCCAGAGACTAATTAGCTTAACTCGGGCCAGGTGTAAATCAGCCACCGCCTTCCCCTTTTTTTGGAAGACTGTGATTGGTGTAGCACACTGTCATCTGAGCAGTGTAGTTTGTCGTGATTGGTTCTCAACCCGAGGTTAGATCGATGAGTCGCCAGCCAATAAGGTTGAGAACCACTGTTCTAGATGGGTGGCCCCTTGGGGCCACGACGCAAAAAAACAAATAAAATACTAACATCTATAAATGCTCTGTATATCTGTAACCGTTCGCCCCACCGATTTCAAATTCCACAGACGCGTTACACACACCCCCCCCCCCCCCCCCCCCACAGGGAGTGGATTGCCCGTTGTCAAGTCCGTCGGATATCCGGTTGTCCAGAACCAGCACAAAAGCCTTTCCCCAGGCTCTGGACCTAATCACCCCTAGATCTCCAATATATGGAGCTGGCCTGTTCTGACATCACAATAACTCGAGAACGGTTCGCCCCACCAACTTCTAATTTGACACACACGTTCTACACCACCACAGGGAGTGCAGTGCCCGGCCTTGAGTCGGTGGGATACACCGTTGTCCGGGAAACCAGCACAAAAGCCTCTGCCCGAGCTCTGGACGGCGCCCAAATGAGCCAATTGATCACATCAAATCACCCCTTAGATATCCATATATGGAGCTGACCTTTTCCGACATCTGCATAGACTCCGTATTTTGGGCATGCCTGACAATTAACTCCATAATATATATAGGCATAAATGGGACACAGTTCCAGGTAGGCCAGTAGTGCCCAACGGGGCACCTCTCAGGGTAATGGAAAGGCTACACACCAGTTTGCTGATTTCGTCCTGCCGGTCGGGTGCCGATCTGGCTGTGGCACGGATCATAGTGGAGGTCTGATTGTCTGTCAGTTTCTTGATGCAGCGCTGCCCCGCCACTATGTTACACACCTGGGATGGAGACGCACAGCACAGTCACATTTAAACAAGGTCAGAAAAAACAAGAAAGGGAAGAGGGGGGAGGTAAGGAGAGCAAGGAAGGAAAGAACGTTTGAGCGCTTTTACCACAAAAAGGGTTTCAGATCATTTAGAAGCTTGGCGCAGCCGTTGGGTTTATCTTTGCATGTTTACAGGCTGTACAGCCGTACAACCACTACGTACTTTCTTTCCACAAAATATGTTTACACGTAACACATAGTACTTATAGACGATATACCTTATGGTGCACAGTACAATACAACAAATATTAGAAATAAAGTGTATGTTAAACGGGATATAACGCCAAAAGAATTATAAGGGTGTGACTGAGTGAGTACATCAGTAAGACCTCAAATCCCTTTCTATAGAGCGTCGCAGTCCCGCCCACTTTCATGGCCCAGAAGAGAATTTCCCATTCATTTTTCCCTTAGACGTTTCAAAAAGTATTTAAGCCTTGGACACCGCCAACTGGGCTCCTGACAAATCACGACAATAAACAACATTTTTTGGGGGCCAAACAAATAATTAGAAAGAAGAAAAAAAGGGCAGGGTACAACACTTTTTTTTGTTTTTGAGTTTTTCTTAATTTTCATGATTTGTCAGGAGCCGAGTTGGCTTTGTCTGAGGCTTAACGGTCTTTAAATAAATACTTTTTGAAAAGTCTATGGGGTTATAATGAATGGGGAAATTCTCTTCCCGGGGGCCGCTCGTCGTTCTGAAAGGGGGGGGCGGGACTGAGACATTCTATGCTCAACATAATATGGAAAAAAATGAGGGATTAACCCATTCTGGGCGGGAACCCCTTTTGGTATTAGCATTAGGTTATGCTTTAGCTAGCCACTCTGTGGCGCGCTATGAGCTTGTAGATCTGCTATTTTTGAAAAATCGAAGAAAGACTGACATAGAAACATGGCTTTTTCAGAAAACTGTCAGGATGTAGAAGACATTTTTAGAATCTGATCTCGGGTCAGAATGGGTTAAGCAGAACAGATGCTTTACCTCTAGAGGCAGGTAGGTGTGCTTCTGTTCCTGTCCGACCTGAAGACAGGGGAGGTGGGGGTAGCGCAGGATCAGCTTGTACTTGTCTTTAAAGTACTGCGCTACAGTGCATTCAATGGTTTGGCCATTCTCTTGCTGCAGGGGGAACCTGAGGGGGGAAAAAGAAACACACACACACAACAAAGAAAAATATGTGAGCTAAAAAATAATAACACAGCAACTTCCCATTTGCTCCACCGAGCCGTGTTGATTTCTACCTTTTTTTCTCCACTGAGGAAAACTAAATGGAAACTAAGCTTTGACGACTAAAACGAAATATATTGACAATGTCATCGACAAAACACCAAAATGTGAGGAAGTGACTCGAGTACCGTTTCCTACGAACTTTACTGTGCGTCTTCCTCCTCGTCTCTCTCCACCGTTTACCTGTCTACCTACAGTACAACTATCAATAAAGGCAAAAATGCCCTTACAATTTTTGAGTGTCGCAACCACTCCAAGGAACGGCAATGTCCGTGTTCAGTGTTCACCCACCCACCTATGTACCCTTAGGTGTACCCATTAGTACACTATTAGTACCAGTAGGGGCTGCTGTTGTGCCAGAAACAGAGAGTGAGATAGTGCTGCACTGTTGCCTGCTAATGAGAGAGAGAGAGAGGAGGGGAGTTGCCCCACTCAGTTCACACGGGTGTGATTTTTTTAATAAGAATTGAAGGTGGAGGAAGTCACTTAGGACACATGGGGTCCAACCTTGTAACACGTACCATGGCACTACAAAAAAAAAAACAATAATAACCACAATGTATTCAACACCAGACAGCTGTATATAACTGCCACAGCTTACGATGGTTAATACATGAACAATGGCTGAGGCATTCTTACGTCTGGTGGCTGGCCGGTCTCCTGGTCACGTTGCACACTCTATATTTCCTCTTCATCTGTCCACAGTGGGTGATCTCCACCTTCAGTCCTGGAGCGTGGCATATAGGCAAAGTGGTTAAAACACAACCCTGCCACCAATAAAAAATACCCTAGCATGGTGTGACCTATTATCAGTGTGTGGAGTTTAAAAAAAGAATTGCTCTGTACCTTTTCAGTAATTATATTTTCACATACAGTAAACAATTAGGCATCTGCATTTAACCCATCCTACAAGGGCAGCGCGTGTAATTATTTCACGTAATATTGCCGTATTTTATATTTATATTTTATTTATTATTTATTTATTTTATTTTATATTCTCACATACAGTAAAATTAGGCATCTGCATTTGACCCATCCTACAAGGGCAGCGCATGTAATTATTTCATGTAACGTTGCCGTATTTTATTTTAAATAACATTTCTCTGTTGCAAGAGCATAAAAAGAAACAACAAAAAAATGTCTATTTGCTACTCAACCACTACTACGCCAGTCTGAGTATTAATGTCCAACAGTCATGTTAATTGCAATAATGTAAGAGACCAATATTATGCTGGGGAAAAAGCAGGCCAGCTTAAAAAGAAAAAAAGAAAGAAAGAAAGAAAAAAACATTCTAATTGCAACAACTTGAATTGAACCAACCTTTGATTTCCTTGGTAAACTTCACTCGCTGGGAGTCCGTTAAGGGCTTCTGTTGTTCTTCAATGCTTTTGAAATCCAAGACCTCACACATGAACTCAATTACAGGCTGGGCCTTGTAGAACGCAGTGGCCGAAACTGCAACCCAAAGATCACAGCGATTAGACTTGAGGAGGGAGTGTAAAATAGCTTCCATGAACGGTGCCACCAGCTTTAAGGTCGCAGCTGGTCAAAAGCTACTCTAAAAATCAATGCAGGTATTCACCGACCTTTTCATGTCAAGATCCAGCTGGGTGGGTCGGTGTGTGTGTGTGTGTGTGTGTGTGTGTGTGTGTGTGTGTGTGTGTGAGTGAGTGTGAGAGAGAGAGAAAACGCGGCCTGTTAAAAGAGGGGGCCGCGATGCGTTGGGAACAGATTCCTGTGTTTGGTTTCCTATGTGAATGTGCGGTTTATTTGTGTAGCCTAGTATAGGTTTGTATTTCTTTTAGCCAGTATTTGTTTTATTGTCGAGAACGGGTGTGAGAGGAGGAGAGAGAGAGCAGAGCAGCAGGTCTGACAACAACACTGCAGCCAGACCGCACGCCAACAAGAGAAGAGGCAGATATACACTGTGGAGCTCACCTCCCGGCCAACAAGCATTCGGAAAGGGTCCTTGTGTCTCTTTACAAACGACACATCAGTGTTGTTTTCGTCGACTAAAAAACTAAGACGAAAAATGTTCGTCGACTACCTATTTTCACTGACAAAAACAAATGGAATCTAAATTAAAACTAAGCTACGATGACTAAAACTAAGACTAAATATACTGACGATTTCGTCGACAAATAAAAACTAGACTAAAAATGTTAGGAAGGGACTAGTGGACAAGAGATCAAGTACGAGTCATTTTACACTTGGTCGACGCGTTGTGAGCTTGTAGATCGGTGTAAAAACACTCATTACGACGGCATCAAGACCCGCCGAAATACATTTTAGTCGACTAAATCAACTGTAGATTTAGTCGACTAAAACTAGACTAACACCAAGACATTCCAGGTGACTAAAACCAAATTAAGTTTCAGTCCAAAGACTATGACTAAACTAAAATAGAAATTTGCTGCCAAAAACAACACTGCTACACATTTGAACATCGGTGCCGTATGAAGCCTACCGTCAATGTTCAGCATCATTTTCCAAAGGGAAGGCCTGACAGACTGATGGAAGCCAAACCACACCTCCCTGCCGCCGCCGAGTGGGTTGGAGCAGCCTTCGGAGGGCGTGAAGAAAGAGCGACCCACGGGGGTGTACCTGTGACACAGACAATGGTGGAGGACGCACAAGCAATCAACGGTTCATTATAAGAACAGAAAAGGATGAAAACATGGGACAGAGAAAGGACGGTAGGGAAAACAGGGAGTCAGGGACTAGACTATTTGACATTCAATGTTATTTTTCCACAAATGAGTCTTGAAAAATGGGAGTCGTGGACAATACGGTATATAGTATTCAATTTATTTATTTCTAAATGTCGTTTTTTTTTTTGCTAAATATGAGTTAAAGGGGTAACGGGGATGGCCGAAGGTATCTAGCATATTGCAAGCATTACATGACTAGCACAAACAACTTGTTGAAGTAACAATATGCTTTTCATTAGTTGAAAGAATTATAAATAAACTACGGAAAATAGACAATTAGACCGTAGACAATTAACAATGAATTGGCTGACCTCATAGAGGGCAAATGTCTCATGACTACGTCCAGGGCCTGGATGGTCTCAAAGGGGATGTTGGGTAGCCGTCCTGAAAGGGCCTCGTGCAGAGCTTGCAGGCTGACGCAGGACACCCACTTTATGGCCACCTTGAAGCTGCGGTCCTTTCCTTCGCCGGGAATGGTAACCTCGAGCTCCACCTGCGCAGACGAGACAAGAGGAGGAGGAGAACATGCCGTTGGCCCTTAACTCATTTAGGACAGGAACGCTTTAGCGTTTAACCACTTTAACCATAATTTAAAACGTTATCTGTTGAGAAATAGCATAGTTAAAAGTGTTTCAAAGCTAAGGCGACACGTCATGATGGGTTTCTGATGCAAAGTTGTTCTCTCTCCCCCCCCCCCCCCCCCCCCCCCGCAAACAGATACCATACTCTTGACTGGTTGTCAGAAAAGGAGAGGAACGTACTTTCTCTCTGCCTATAGGTAACGGCATGGCTGTGTAGAGATTCTTCCTCCCGTCGTACACTGGCTTTCGATCTCCAAAGATCTGTGTTTTAAAGTGCTGGACCATGTGCTCAACGATTTCACTGAAAGAAAGAAAGAAAAGACAATTCACCACAGTGTCCAGGAAATCACTGCCAACTGAAAACTACTGATCCGGGTGTTTAAAAAGAAGAAGAAGAATTCAAATCAATTTGCTGGACAAATACGTGCATTTACACGACAATAATGAAAAGAGAGTATTTTATGGTCACTGAAGGTGGGTACATTTATGTTACTGCTTTGCCCAGCTTTACCCAGCAGTAAAAGCTGGTCAAGATGGCTCAGATGAGCACACGGGAGGGGAGCTTTTAAGTGCTCAGGGTCACTATCTAGACGTGTAGACTGGGTGAGCCGAGGTTCAACTAGCAGCAACCTTCCAATTGTCAGATGGCCTCTCTACCAATGCCCCCCCCCCCCCCCCCCATAAGCACTGGACTGCGAGTATAATATAAGAATAGAAACATCATCGGTATGTCATTTGCATATGTAGAGAAAGAAGAATCCATTTCATGCTCACCGGTTGACCCTCCTCGGGCATTTTTCAGGCTTGATGTCAATGTCATAATGGTACACCTCCAGTTTGGGGATTTCCATCTCAAAGAAGTTGGCCTGCAGCTTGATTGTCCTGCCCATGGTGCCAAAGTCTGGCCGCGACGGGGGCTTGAAGACATACTCGGGCACTGGGGGTGATGGGGGATCTGAATCGGAGGGGTCAAGAGAAGGAAAGCAGTGACAATTAAATTCAATGAATATCATGACGTTGTACACAGGAGGAGCGGGACCGGTGTCAATTCCCGAGGGCTCGTCTCGAATGCAGTGAGCCTGGATCATACTCGACTGTGTGTGTACACTTGTGTCGCAAGCCGAAAATAGCCTATCTACGAGCTCACAAAGCGGGTCGTGAGCTTGTAGAAACGCTATTGTTTGGCGTTTGACACCAGTCCGCAACGAATTATGAATTAAGCGTTAGACATTAATGAACCAGGAACCATTTTTGTTCATGTTGGCACACATGAATCCATTGGTCGTTACATTTAAGCATGAATTATTCTATTCTAATGAACACTAGATGATCAACTGTTACTTACAGGGAAAAAACAAACAAAAAAAACACCACACATGTATGAGAATAAGCCACTGAATCACTACGAGTAAAAAGCTCTGTGTCAGATGTTAACTGGCCAATTGTAGTCAACGCTCAATGTACTGTAGTCATGGTGGTACCCAAAAAGCACACTCCCTAAGGCATGCTATCTTGGTCCTACAGCACTGTGAACTCAAATACACCCACACCGATAAAGCCCACTCATTACTGACTATTGAATGGCCTTTTTTGGCTGTTTAGTTAGGCGACCATCCAAAATGTATTCTACCGTCAGCATGGACGGTGGACACACGACGACAGTGCAATTCTAAAACTACCATCTCAAATAAGGTCTTTATTTTATTATGACGAATGGTAGAAATTTAAGCTGAGTGGCTATATAATGCATTTTGTTGTCAATAAGCGTCCGTGGACCATTTGACATTTAACAACTTCACCCCTAAAATACACTGTTAACCGGAGGTCCCCAGGGTTCAATCGTTCATGTGGTCAAAAGCACTAAGGAGAAGAATCTTACCAGAGCCTATTGACCCAGAGGAAAGGGGTCTCTCAGGCAGCATCTCGGCAGCAGCTAAAGAAGACAAAAATTACATGTTAGGGCATCTCACATAATATCATTCCCTTTGGCCGTTGCACACAGAGAACGTTGAAAGTAGAATCGCGTTACAGTCAGTTTCATTACCGACAACTTGATGCGTTTCAACAAAATGTAAAACACTTTTTAGTAATATCTTGTGCAACTGAGAAGCAGTGACCAGTGCTGTTGCGTGACTCTTCTTAGGTTTCCATGGTGAACAGAACAGTGAACCAGGAGGCTTGCCCTCTTATCTGGCTTATCTGCCCCAAAACACTATCGTGCACAACCAAGGGCGACTTCTCTAAAGTCTTATCAATTGCACACACACACGCGCAACCTGGTAGTATGATGACCCTCCTAAAGCCAGCCATTCTCCTCTCCTAGAGTTGAGAGCTGTTCCCATTCCCAACTATGGCATTCTAGATCCTGGCTACAGCTGGTTTTCTATCCTACAGGGGGTTGCTGATTAGAAAGCTAGAATTACAAGGACATCAAATGAGTGCAATTAACCAACGCTGGCCCGTAATGGAGACTATTAATAATGTTGCATGACAAAGTACAGATGCCTAGTGAATGTACAAGACCTCCTTAAGATTCCACTAAAGGTTCACTAATGGCAGTGGTGATTAAGTGTGATGTGTGTATTGATTGATTGATTGATTGATTTATTAACAGTTTACAGAATTACAGTACATTTCAAGCACAACTCAATACAAAAACTGTTAACTGTGAGTGGACGACACCATAAAGCATTACACTTGTTTACAAGAGGGTCCACCGTTTCAAATTCATCATAATTGTAGTGTATAGATAGATAGATAGATAGATAGATAGATAGATAGATAGATAGATAGATAGATAAACATAAGTGGCTTCAAGTTCATGCAACCGGCCCCTGTCTCCAAATCTCTATAATCTTAAACATAAACAATAAACGGGCAAACAAACAAAACAACACATTGGCCATTGGCATTTCTAGGAAGGCAGGCAAAACGTTGATGACCATCGCTTCTAACACATATGTGTACATTGATTGCATTGTTCAATAGCAAGCAACTTTCTTATGGCAAAAAATAGGGACGATTATTAGCTTCATGGCCACACTGGCTTGGCGATAGAAGCTTCAAGCTACAAGGGGCTAAGAACGGAGATCAGAGGTTTGATAGCCCCTTGTTGCTATGTGTATCAATGTTCACTCAAACTCTCTTTACATGGGGAAATGCTGGTGTTTGTTCATTCAGTTAATTTTATCCAAATCAATATACTTAATTGGCTAGCTAAACAGCTAACAACAATAACAAGGTCGGGGAATGTGGCAACGCTAGCTAGCCGGGACGTGCTAATCTGCTAGCATCATTTCTGCTGTACTTTGGGGTTGGGGACGACGTGTTCTTGAGCAAGGCAACGATTACAATTCAACTGTGAGCTAAAGGTGCGAAGATACCCACGTTCCGATCTAACCTAACGTGGTGACAAAAGTACTGAAATGTCAATAAGAGAGTGGAATGTGTAACTAACTACAAAGCTAAGTCGCCCAGTAGCAAACTAGGCTGCTAACACAACTTGGGAGGTTTTAGTTCACTTGATCCGCACGAGCTTTTCGGCTCGACAACAATTACGTGTTTTTGAACTGGGGGGGAAAAGTGGCGACGCGACTTTAAAGACACATTTTGTTCAGTTGAAAATGTGACCTGAAGTGTCGAGCGAAAGGCTCGTGCGGCTAAAAGTATAATGGAATTAAAGCCTTACCTCCAGGAGCGGAATACATTTCGACGGTTTTAAACTCGTGCCGTGGATGTGCCGATGATGATACTCCACTGTGTTCTTCTTGCCGGGATATTCTCTGCCAAACACATACGGTGCGCGAAATATATTTCTGTACAAAAATAAGCCGGGGTGCTGCCCCGGGGTCCCTATAACAACAAAGTTTTTTTTGGTGGGGGGGAGTTTAATCAAGTAGTAAATAATAATTGCACCACGGGAGCTTTCTCATCCTCGGCACGGCCCCATCCCCCCAACACACACACACACACACATAAGAACCGACAGAGAGTGATGTGCCGGAATTGGTGACCTATCGAATTCTGTGACCACACCAGTGTGTGTCTTCTTCTTTTTGTTGTTTTACGGCGGTTGCCGGTTGGCATCCAACATTAGCGCCCCCATCTGCTCTGGTACTACTTATTTCAAACGTAGGCCAGTGGTCCGGGGACCACCACTGGTCCTTGAGGGGGTTCCAGGTGGTCCCCAGCTAAATGTACACAGTGCGTATTTCAAACGCACTGTGTATGTTTTCTTTTCCCTTTTTACCTCCTTTATGATGATTTCCTGTTCTTTGGCTATAGAAATGCATATTTGTACGTCTCTAAATGTTAACATGGTGGATCCTCTTGTAAAGAAGTGTAGTGCTTTATTTTATTGGGTCGTCCACTCACTGTTAACAGTTTTTGTATTGAGTTGTGCTTGAAATGTACTGTAAATTCTGCAAACTGCTGAATATACTTCAATCAATCAATCAATACTGTCTCTGTCTTTTTTTGTGGCTGGTGGCGTCGCTATTTCGCACAGTCGCTGTCGACTGAAACAGTAGGAGCTGTTCACAAAGGTAAGAATGGATACAATACATGCTGTCACTTCAATTGGAAAATATTTGGTTGGTTTTGTGTAGTTGCAGCCAAGTGACACAGATATGCAGTCGTGGAAAGTAACTAAGTATAAGTACAAATCTGAGGTATTTGTACCTTTCTTGAGTAATTCCAATTTGTACTCCACTACATCTCAGATCCAAATATTGTACTTTTACTCCACTACATTTATTAGAAACTTTAGTTCATATTAAGGTTTTGATTATTACAAAAACAAAACATACATTAACCACTTCAGCCCATACAGCACAGTACAAACGTCACAAAAATGCCCACGAGCATTGTGAGCTTGTATAGATCTGCAATTTTCAAAGATTATTATACAAACTTTAAATGCACAATTAGCAGTTTTACGTTTGTACTTTTTTGAAACTTTGACACTTTTTTGAAACTTTGAAACTTTTTTTGAAACTAATACTTTTATACTTTTACTCAAGTATTTTTTTTTGCACCACTGGTTTTTGGGTTGTTTTGTGTAGGCCTAGTTGCAGCCAAGTCACACTGATAGGTGTGTTACTGTACTGTACTGTACTGTACTGTACTGTACTGTACTGTACTGTACTGTACTGTACTGTACTGTACTGTACTGTACTGTACTCCTCCCTGGCCTGTGTGTGTCTGTCTGTGTTACGAAAATGACATAACAGTGACCTCTGTAGCCACAGAATTAATTAATGCGACAGGTAACTATTTTTTATGTAACATCCCAAACACAAAACTAGTGACTCAAGCAAGCTAGCGAGCAAGGCTGGCAGTGACGTCAGAGTTCAGACGCACGCTCGGCGCGCCGATTTATGGTAGAGAAGGGAAAAAACACTAAAATAATAAACCCATGCACTGTAGCCATTTCCATTCATTGCGTGTTGCAAACATGTAGGTTAACAATATAAACAAAGTTTAAATTAACAAAGCGCAATGTTTTAAAAAAACACACAGGAAGAACTATCGTGTATAGCAAAAATGGAGAGTGCTTCCGGGGTTTAACAAAAATGTCCCTTGTATAATTTTTTTGTTTTTTGTTTTATTACATTTTCTCATCAATGGTCAAATCATCAATGTTTTACAGGTATTACATCTAAAATCTAAGATTTGTATTAGGCCAGTCATGTCTCACTGTCCTAATATTCATAATTCATTTAATTTGATTTATATCCCATTTAAAACAATTAGCCTAAATAAAAAAATAGGCAGAAATACAGATCTAGCATATAGGCCTAAACTTGTCATCATGCCTGTTGATCAAATAGTTGACCACTTAGATTCTTTACTAGAAACTATGTTCTGTTTGTTACTTTGTTGTAAGATGGTTGTAAACCTCCTATTGATCCCGTGGGGCGGATTCAATTTGTGATATGCTAGGCAGCTAGGTCTAATACAATTGCCATGAATAATCCTTAACGTTGTCGGCCTACCTTTATTGCCGGTAAGTTTCCTAATTCAGTTTTGTAGACTGGGAAGAGGCTTTTTTTAAATTCTCTTACCCTATATTATTTCATTGTTTTGTAATAATACAACATTTCCACTGGGCGGCGCTATTCGACCACGGATTCTGTTCCTTTAGGCCTCATATGACTGATGTGCTGATCATTGGATTTATTGTTTTGCCTTTGCCTGTGTGTGTGTGTGTGTGTGTGTGTGTGTGTGTGTGTGTGTGTGTGTGTGTGTGTGTGTGTGTGTGTGTGTGTGTGTGTGTGTGTGTGTGTGTGTGTGTGTGTGTGTGAGTGTGTGTGTGTGTGTGCGCGTGTGTGCGTGTGTGTCATGTGTGTCATGTGTGTGTGTGTGTGTGTGTGTGTGTGTGTGTGTGTGTGTGTGTGTGTGTGTGTGTGTGTGTGTGTGTGTGTGTGTGTGTGTGTGTGTGTGCGTGTGTGTGTCCTGCCCTGCCCTTATGGGCTTATAGGAATAGATTTGCAACACAGTAGCATATTCAAAATTGATATCAATTAATATAACATGTATATTAATATCTCCCTAAATCAAATTTAGGGTACGAATCCTTGATATGAATAAGTAAGTAACTTTACACAAGCTTGTGCTTAATGTAGCCTATTTTGAACACGTCAAGCATCACATTTCCATTCTTTAATTTTGAGTGTAGTTAAATCCCATGGCTCTATAATCTAAACACAAAATGTTGATTTATCTATAGGCTACACTAGTCTTTCCCTCCCCCTATACATTTAAATTAACTTAGTTGTTAGCAATGCATCTTGACATGTCTGTCTATATTCTGATTTCAACTTTCTGAAAGAAATTCTGGCAACCTCAGTCTATATATAGTGCAGGTTTTCAACCAGTGGTCCTCCGGCCACCAGTGGTCCTTCAGGGGGTTGCAGGTGGTCCCCAGCTAAATAATGGAGTGTTGGTAACCAAATGGACCCTTATACGTGTAGATATGTAACTCTTGAGAGCGTAAAATGAAACAAATGGACCCATATACGGGTCCATTTGGTTTCATTTTACGCATTAGGCCTATAATTTACAAGAAGTCTATACACAATTAGATAGAAGAATTGTAATTTTGTAACGTTTGCCATGTAGCATGCATGGAATTGTTTGTCAACATTAACAACATAGCCTATGCTTTAGTTTTGGGTCTGAGAGACTAAATAGCACCAAATGGTGGTCCGTGGATCAAATGCCGAATTAATAATGGGCCTTGATTTGAAAAGGGTTGAAAACCACTGACTGGACTATTAAAACCTATCATATAGTCAGTCAGTCTCTTCAAGTCTGACACCCCTCCTCCTCCCCCGGCCTCAAAGTGTCGCGATAGCTGGAGTGTAGCTGTTGTCTGCGCCCTGGCCAATGGAACCAGTACCTCCCTTCAGTGCGTAAGAGCGTAATTTGGGATTTAACCAAGTCTTTGCTGCGGGGCTGGTTGCAGTCTTCAACAGAGCCCGACAGCGCGAGGAGAGATCCTTCACAATGTCAGTGTAGCCTATAGTCTTCAAACGCATTTGGAGTCACGTATATAGTTCTTTGATTTAAACTTTTTTTTTTTTTAACGCTTCTGCCTTCAAACTATGACCGGAGTATTCGACCGAAGGATTCCGAGTGTTAAACCCGCCGACTTCCAGAGCTCCTTTCAACTTTCTACGAGTGCCATGCATCACCCGTCTCAGGAATCTCCTACCTTACCCGAGTCCACGTCCACGGATTCTGGCTACTACAGCCCCGCTGGTGGGATGTCTCACGGTTATTGTTCCCCGAATTCCAGCTCGTATGGGAAGCCTCTCAACGCCTATCAGTACCAGTACCACGGCGTAAATGGATCCGCTGGAAATTATTCGACAAAATCGTACCCTGATTACAGCTCTTACACAACCTCTGCTTACCACCAATACGCTGGGACATATAGCAGGGTGCAGCCACAGACAAGTCCACAAGGTAGGCTATACGGGTTCGTTATTATATGATTTGATAGAACTAGATTATTGATATTTTTTTTACAATTATTATAATGTGTACACACATTGACATTGTTATAACAGATAACATATTTACATGGAGTGGATATTTTATTGTGGATCTGTATAGGCCTATAGTTTTATCCCATCCTTAATTATGAACAAGACAAATGTATCGACAATCTTAAAACGAATTAACACTGTAAATTCGGATGGGTTCCGTACCCAATTTTCTTGCCCTTAAAACATAGTTTACGTTATGTTGAAATAATAATAGGCCTATTAATAATGACAACATTTTTTTTAATAGTTGAAAAAAAAATGGATTTGTTTTGCTTTGCTGTCGCGAAGTCGGTGAATACACCATATAGGCTACATAAATATGTCTTATTTTGAATATATAGGCCTGGCTTACCATTATATATATATACGAAACTATTTCGCACGCGGAATATACATATATTATACATAGCCTGTAATACGTCTCGTCCTATTTTCAACAGAAAAAGACGTAGCAGAGCCCGAGGTGAGAATGGTAAATGGAAAGCCCAAGAAAGTCCGAAAGCCCCGAACCATCTACTCCAGCTTCCAGCTGGCGGCCCTGCAGAGGCGCTTCCAGAACACACAGTACCTCGCCCTGCCGGAGAGAGCCGAGCTGGCCGCTTCACTGGGGCTCACGCAAACGCAGGTGCGTTCATATAATATATGAAAACACAGCCGGCCTTCTTTCTTCATGATTTATTCTTTTGTCTTTGATTTGCATGTTAGGCTTTATGCGCTCACTATACAAGTGTTAATTTCACTCGGTTGGACCCTTATATATACCATTTGCGAATATAGACAAATTATAACAACGTGCATGGTTGTTGCTTTTCAACCATAAATATGTGAACGGCGGTTTGGGCCATGGGTTGTGGTCCTTTTTTGTATAGCCAATATATGCTTTCTCCATTATTATTATTATTTGTGTGCATGCGTAATGACGCATTCCTGTATTTCTAAATACTTAATTATTACGTTATAAATGTGGGAAAAAGCTCACGTTCCTTTTTTTAATCTCTCTCCGCAGGTCAAAATTTGGTTCCAGAACAAAAGGTCAAAGCTGAAGAAGATTATGAAGAGCGGCGAGCTGCCACCCGACCACAGTCCCAGTTCTAGCGACCCAATGGTGTGCAACTCTCCACAGTCCCCGGCCGTCTGGGACACGCAAGGCTCCACCAGGCCTCACAGCCTACAGGCACAAAACATCAACACGGCGGCCTCTAACTTTTTGGAAAACTCTGGCTCATGGTACGCCACCGCGGCCGGTGGGTCGATGAATGCCCACCTTCAGACCACCAACTCATTACAGCACTCGTTGGCTCTTGGAACGGGGACGTTATATTGAAAACCCGGCGCGGCCGGCCGGTGTTCACCTCGAATATATATTTTTCCTTCTACGGGACTCGTGTTTAACATTTCAGAGGAATATGCAATGTATTTGATGCCAGTCATAGAAGAAACGTGTAAAATGTGTAAATGTGTGCATGTAATTTATTGCATTTTTGGAAGACTTATTAAACGTTTTAAATGGACAATGGGCTTGCAAAACTTGCAGTATATATGAGTTACGACCTCAATGCATTTTCTTATTTCTATCCCAATATTTTTGCACTGAAAATCCACTTGGACTCTGAGAAAAGATGTTTGTATAGCCTAAGCCTTTAGGCTATACATATTCACACGTGTCACGGATGTAAATCACAGCTATAACTATCCAGAAAGTGCCATAAATTATATTGGTGGTGTAACTGTAAATAATACCTTTAAATATGTTTAAGTGGATGCAGCATGTCCACTTATATTTATCTCGCTAGCCTTTTTTTGACAAAAGACAAGGCATAGAGGCCTAACATTTTAAATCATGAAACTCAGGGTGATGTCTGGCATCTCACACATATAAGGTCGCTTTGAGTGACTAAATAACTGACGTTAATTAGACACGTCATGGGGCCAAAGAAATATTGGCCCGAATTTTGAGAATACTTCATTTGTCTTGTACATAGAGAAATATGCTGAAAGAGTCGTTGATATTATTAAAATCATGTTAGAACACAAGGAATGCCATGCAAATTTGTTACCACTTCATTAAACAGACATAACAAAACACGTTTATTTTTTATTATTATTTTGGGGTAAATTAAATGTGATAGTTATAAGGAAATATAGGCCATAGACTGCAGTCGGGCATGCATGCCTATACATTTTTCTATATAGGCCTATATATCTCAGGTTATAGCTATAATTGGCTACAGAAAGGCGCATGTCAATGTTTTTAAATACGATTTGGGATAAGCATTATACTATAGTATTCGCTTATAGCTTTGCTGCAGAATTGTATTCAGGAAGAGACAGTGTTCTCTCGAGTCTGAGAATCCGCCTAAAGAAATGTGTCTTGGAGCAGTGCAGACAGTCTGCAGTCGTGCTCCCTTTGTGTCCCCTACAATTAGTTGCTTTGAATGGCAGAGAGGAGGCGAGGGGGCGGCACGGAGATCTGAGACAATCCGCATTCCTGTGGGGGTAGACCGGCTCCAAAGCTCTGCCACTCCCGGCCGCAGCCCACCTTCCGAGTAAAATAAAATCCTACACATTTCACCGTGTTATTAGCAGGCACTGTCTGGCAGGCAGCAGCACTATAGCCTATACTATAATGCTGCCACTGCAAAACCACTAAACAAATCATTCTACTGTGAGAAGAAGTATTGAGGCCTTAAAATTGTCCTTAATTGAATTTATCCTGAGAAAAAACATAAGTGCATTCTCATAAACAGACATTTTACACAAAGCATTCCCCCCTCAACTCGTGTGTACACACACACACACACACACACGCGCGCACACACACGCACACACACACACACACACACACACACACACACACAGACACACACAAACCCACACACACGCACATCTCTCTCTCATGACCGTGCACATATACGGCACCTCTCGCCTTGCCTCCCATAGGGCACAGTGCACACGCACACAACAATGCAGTTCCATGTGAGCACACACTGACCCTGCATGGCCATGCATGTCCACCTGACACTGAATCGCCCCTTTACACCTGCACGGACATGTGTAGCTCGTCCAACCAACTGTAAACTAATATACAACATTTCGTAAGTCGTAACAGATATAGATTACATTTTCACATAAACCCACTCGACCACGCAGTATAGCACTATATAGCTATATGTCCAAATTACGGGGAAAATGCATGCACGCACGCACGCACGCACGCACGCACGCACACACACACACACACACACACACACACACACACACACACACACACACACACACACACACACACACACACACACACACACTATCGTGCAGACGTGCACCCACCAAAACAAACAAACACACACACACACACAACGCATGCTGCGCCCACAATATATCGTGCACCCACCAAAACATGCACAACACACACACGTGCGCGCGCGTACACGCGCACCATTATATCGAGAGCCCCCCGTTTATTTCCAAACGAATATTTTTCCATGAAGTCCCCCCTTGTAAATTGAGTCTAAATAATGACAGTTAGCTTTACTGGACAGCTTCAACTGTAACACTCCACAATAATTATTCTCCAGGATTAGGCCTCCATTATCATAATCTGGACATTGACAATTATCTATAATTTGCAAAGATGCGCTTGGTTCTTGATTGCAGAGAGTTTTTTTTCCCCCCCATGCAAGCTCGCCATCACTATAAACAGTGACAGTAATAACAGCTAATTTTGCAGGCAATATATAAGAGCTATACCGGCGTGTGCAGACACTCACACACCTGGATTTGCTTATTCAACACGAGCAGTAAAACCCCGGCACCGGTCCGTCGCTGGTGTTTCCCTGTCCCGGCCGTGCTACAAACTAAAGAAAGGTAAGCTTTATATTTATATAGCCTATATTAATCACGTTTCTTCTGTTCGTTCGGTTTTGCAGTGATATTATGCAGTGATATTATGCAAGTGATATTATTTCCGGCTAAACTCTGTTTCACTTCCAGTGGCATAAAGACAAGTCAAAGCAATTGGAACATTTGACGTATATACCGGTATATGTCAAATGTATAAACGTAAACATAATGTAAACGTACCTATATAGCCTTTACGGCAAGGCCCGTAATGTTAATATTGTATTGTTGTCACTTGTCACTTCATCAGGAATCCTTGTGGACCGGTCCTTGGATATCTATATTTATATTAACATTATATATTGTCTTTGGCTATACTGGAATTATTTGTTGAATACCGGTATACGTATGTGTTATGAACATTGTATATACCTTATACTGTATCCGCTTGTTATAATAAGTAACTCCTCCTCTATTTGTCCCTATCTCTTTGACCATTCTATTTCTATCTATCTATCTATCTATCTATCTATCTATCTATCTATCTATCTATCTATCTATCTATCTATCTATCTATCTATCTATCTATCTATCTATCTATCTATCTATCTATCTACATGCATGCCTCATGCAGTAAGTCGTCATATGTCGCATGAAAATAGACATCAGTTGAGTTGATGAAATGTGCTGAACCCGTGAACCGCATATATTATATTCAGCAACTGCGTGTGCGTGTGCGTGTGCGTGTACGTGTGTGTGTGTGTGTGTGTGTGTGTGTGTGTGTGTGTGTGTGAGAGAGAGAGAGAGAGAGAGAGAGAGAGAGAGAGAGAGAGAGAGTGTTGTGGGGGGGGGGGGGGGGGGGGGGGGCTATATACGGTGAAAGATTTGTCAAATTGGTTATAGGTATAAGGAAAGGCAAATGGCCCCCAGGGTTTATGAAAACGGGGTCCACTGCATCTCAGCTCCAATGGGGCATCCACGACCTGACAGCTGTGTGGTGTGGAGCTTTTCAACGTCGTATAATTTCACATATAATATGGCTACCGCACCAAAGCGTTCACTCTTCTCAGTAATTTGTATATGAATAACGGAATAATCTTCTCTTTTGTTCATTCTGTGCTACCGCAAATCCAAATAAAGATGCCTTTTAGTATTAAAAGTGGTAGAAAATTACAGGTAATTATCTTTGACGGTAAAAACGCTGTAATCAGCGGGCTACATCAAAAATTACCCTAATTATGCCTGCATTTATATGAGAATGGAGGGAAAAAAAGCCCTCACTTGGATAAAAACCCCACAAATTGTCCCAAATATCTCCTTCATATTGAACGCGACTGCAGCTGGGTGCTTTGTTCGAGATCGATCCCGTTGAGCTTGGCATTTCACGTCTTGCATTATGGACAGAGAGAGAGAGAGAGAGAGAGAGAGAGAGAGAGAGAGAGTGAGTGAGTGAGTGAGTGGAGAAAAACATTTCGTCAATGCTTCTAATAATTGAGGCAGAAAATAGATGAGGTGGACCTGGAGCAAAATGTCTTTCGAGGTATAAGAGATGAGCTGCGTGATGTGCACGTGTACAGGGTAAGTTAATTTCCTCTGGTGGTCAGTGTATATTCTACTTTACAAAGCAGCCCATACTTTATCTTTACTGTAATGTTTTATATACGTGAAGAAATGGGCCACTTAATTGTCTGTATTTTTCAGATTCTACATGATGGTATATGACATGATATGATGAGAACTATATATTTTTAACGTGTATATTTTTCATATAATTTCTTTATGTATATAAATCAGGATCAAGAGACATCTGGTTCGAGTCATCGTTTACTCAATCTGACAAAACATAAAAAGTGTATGTACAACTAGAATCGCAGAATATATTTACAAACAGACAAATTGCTCGTTTTTGCATGTATATAGACAGAAGAAACAACCAATCAAATAGTGGAGTCCATGGGTCATGTGTGGCGACAGGCTCCGGCAGCATAGTCCTTAATTGCCCGAATCTGCTAAAGATGTCACTGACATATTTGGTATATTGACAGCCATATCATGTAATGAAAGCATAACAAAGGTGAGTCCGTTGAACAGTCATGTACGTTAATATGGTTAGTTCCCTTGTTTTGTGTCACATCGCCGACAAGGCCTGCATGTCCGCGTTTTATCCTTCACGAAAAGAGCAGCCAAGCCTGTCTTGTTGAAGCGGGGGAGGAGGGGGGGGGGGGGTGTGTTATCTCCCCCTGCATTCAGTCTCCAAGCAGACGGGAATTAATTGTGCGAGGGGGAAGGCTGATGGAGATCCAAAAGAAAAAGGCCTCCAGTCTCCGACCTTTCCCTGCCTGCATGCCAGTCTATCTCTGCATTGAATCTTGGTGTGGGGACGAGTACCAGTGAGAGTAACCGGGCATATAACTGTTGGTCGGCATGTTCACTCCTTTGGACGACGCTGAGACGTCCCATATGGGAGGAATAGTCGGTGAGCGGGGGGAGAGGGCGATGGACGCGGCCATGGGGTCGCTCTCGTTCGGGTTGTGGCCCGCCTTTATCAGCTTCTTGAACTTTGACCTCTTATTTTGGAACCATATCTTCACCTGCACGAGAGGAACATATACGCAATGCATTATTAGATGGATGCTGCAGCAGAGAACATTAGATGTATATACCTGGGAGGAAAAAATATATAAGTTCAAATAGGCCTATACTATTTCAAATATGATTATTCATTTCAAAATGAATAATAAACCGCAACATTAATAATAATAATAATAATAATAATATTACTAAATAATAATAACAGATGACGATGATGACATATATGTTAATATATAATAATAATAATAATAGATAAATCAACAATACATCTATTCATAATCATCAATATATCTATATTAGTATTATTATTATTATTATTATTGTTGTTGTTGTTGTTGTTGTTGTTAATCAAAGTACGAGTGTTGTGGAAATGGCAAACATTTGATTTCAGTGAAGATACACTGTAGTCTAACAAAGGGCTGATATTGGCATCCTGTAAAATACCTGCGTTTGTGTAAGCCCAAGAGACGCAGCGAGCTCAGCGCGTTCTGGCAGTGCGAGGTATTGTGTTTGCTGGAAACGGTGATTCAGTGCTTGGAGCTGCAAACTGGAATAAATCGTCCGAGGTTTTCTAATCTTCTTTCCTTTCCCATTGAAACGAATTTCTCCGTTTTCAATCACTGTCGTCTTCTGCTGCTCTGCAACAAAAATGTGCAATGTTGTCACTCATGGATATCCGCATCAAACAAACACTGAATGCGAAAAAACAACAACTCGAAAAAATATATTGATGGCGGAGATAAAGCAATGATTCCCAGAATGAAACTGCATAAAAATCAGTGCATGGGCGATAAAGATTGACAGCTCGCATTGCCTTATCGGCCATGTGTTCAAAATCGTCAAACGCGGTGTCATATTTAGGATATTGCTCGTAATGACATGCCAATTAAATGCTAATTATAAGTTGCAAACCGAATACGCCGCCTAATTCCACGAATAGTTCGTGAGGATTCCACAGTTGTCATTACACCCCGGGCATTAAATGGTTTTGTGGGAACGGAGGGGAGTGTTCTATACAGATCAACAAACCAGGACACCGAAATTCGAAAAATAAAGGCAAACGGGAAAATAGGTTCGGGATTATTTGATGCCATTTACGCACAATTCTCTCCAAAGTGACCGTCCATCTGCGCGTGCATGGTGATTCGTCCGACATTTTCGTGCGTCATTTTATATTCATTTTTTTATAGATAAAGCGGTGTTTTCCGCGGAACATTACATCACACGATATAGCCATTTTCTCGGCGTGTCGGTGGAAAGGAATTCTTTCTTACCTGGGCCGTCTAACCGTGTCTGTCCGCCAGTGTTGTTGTGATAAGATGGCAGGTAGGGGCTGTGGTGCGGATGGCTCACGTACGAGTACGGTAGGGACCTGTTGTAGGAATTGCTCCCGGGGTACGGGGAGTTGTCGTGCTGGTGGTGCGGGTGGGAAGAACCAGAGTGGAGACAGTGCAACGGGTAGTGGCCGGCGGCCATCGACGGAGACGAACTCTGCTGTGAGTGAGACTGCTGCTGACCAAACTCCATGAAAGCAGACTTGGACGAGTCCTGAGCTTCCAGACCGTCAGCCATCGTAGTCATGGTCATCATCAAATTTTCTGCCTTGAGAGCCACTCACCCCCCTCTATCTCTCTCTCTCTCTCTCTCTCTCTCTCTCTCTCTCTCTCGCTCTCTCTCGCTCTCTCTCGCTCTCTCTCTCTCTCTCTCTCTCTCTCTCTCGTCCAAATGGGCTTTCTCAGCCGCGCTGTCTGTCTCTCTCTCCGCCGCGAACAGCTATGTCCTAATAACACCAGAATTGTCTATAGCGGCGACTTTTTTCGTCTCCTCCTGTTAATATTCTCACTCAATGTGGCGGAAAGTGGACATATACGTTAAGGGAGAGATTTTAAGGTGGATTCTGTTAAAATTGAGCCCTTGCTTCCAGACTTGATGCAGACACTACAAGTAAAATGGTTTGTCTCCAAAGGGCAGCGCCTTCCGATTGGTCATTCAACCTAACGTCATCAGTGCTCTGCGCTTCACGGAGACTTCAGTTCCAGTTAACCCACCTTACCAACTCCCACCGCAGCCACAACAACTATGGGGGAAATAATATATGGCGACAGAGACGCCTAATTCCCACAGACAAGCATCACACACGCGCTAATCGCGTAAAACCACCGTCCTTGGGAATCGCCAAGTCGATTTTGTTTTACTTTACCCAAACCCCAAAATTACGCACGACGCGCAACGCGGCGTGCGCTTTAATTTAGCTTAATGATGAGGAATCTCTCTTTGATGCCCCCTCTAGCTCCTTCTGTGCAAGTATAGGCTATCAATTCATTTCCAAACTCTTGGTTTCGACGGCGGCTAATGACCATTATGATTAAGGATGCTATAAAATACTACTGAACAATTGCCCAATTTGCCGAAATAAACTTAATTTTTTCCCCCTTCTTTTTTTGTATCCTATATATTTGAAACAGGAGACCTCAATATATTAAATAACACATCTTGTTGGCTTGGTTGCACGGTGGATTTGCAATAATACTCCTTTAGCCATGTTGCAGTCTTAAAGCATGTGTATACAACTATACACACACACACACACACACACACACACACACACACACACACACACACACACACACACACACACACTTTTATTCATCTTTTTAATAATGCTTTCAGATAATAAAAAAAATTAAGTGACAGGGCGATGAAAAAATAATTATGGTCCAATCAAGTTAGAACCTAAATCTCTTTGATTAGCCACCACCACACTTTGTTAAAATTGCAGCCAGAAAATTAAGAACAATTCGCCTAATGATTACGGACCGGGTTTATTTTGGGAGGGAGGCATAAAAGCTGATATAGCATATATCCCCTAATTATATGCCAGTGTCGCCCTCAATTATCCTCTTATCAAAAATGGTTGCCTAAATGCAGCGTTTAGTTTCAATTTTCTCCTTTTTCTATAACAAGAACTTGGTACCTTGGCTATTATTGCCATGCAGCCCAGGGTTGTTATTTACTTTGAGGAGATTTAAAAGTGCACAACCTGCAGTCGGATAATCACTGCACCGCAGTGGACCGGGGCGAGAAGCACTCGGTGCGTGCAGTTCATATAAGAAATGCATCGTTTGGATTTGTCCATCTGTATTCCTATAGCTCTCTCAGAATAAAATAGCTTTTGTGTGGGGTTTCTTTTTTTTTTTTTTTGTACGGACACGGGATAAAGGTAAGAATGTTTTTTTCCCCCCCGCATATGTTCACTGCAATTATAGAGTGGACGCTTTTCAATGATTGTATTTGTCAGTGCGAATTATAGTGAATTTAAGGCACAGACCTTGCATACCAGCAGCACACCTTCGTCACTCCTCAGTGATCTAACATAGTGGCTTTATTCCCCAGTCCGGGTTCCAGTTCGACACGCAGGAGAGAAACCAGATCCATATACCTTTTCTAATCGCCTTTGAATGGCTACTACAAAGGCACGGGCCTATATATATAGCATGTTTTTTTTCTGTTGCAGTGCTGCATGCATGTTTGCCTCTCAATCTCCATATACTTGATGAGAAGAGACGCCTTCTCATGTCATTTTCTGTTGTCTTTTTGTGTGTGAAGGAAATGGCCTGGAAAAAAACCAGAGATGTCCGACAGGTTTATGACATTATTGGACGACACGTGTGGATGTTCAGTGTCCTGCGAGCGTCTCTTATACACGCACTGAGATAAGTGAAGCGATGAAAGGGAGGATGTGTTCGTTTGAATGGAAAGAACATGACATATATAGGCCTATAGCCTATATAGTGCCGCCCTCGCGTCCTTAGCACTTTTGAAATGTTTAAGATGCATTCCAAAGTCATATATAACTGCGCAATTTAGTGCACGGAGTTGTGTTATATAACGCCATATTTATGACATTTAATAATAATGACATGACGATCAAAATGTATAATTATAGCCTATACATATGTTTAGAGAATAAACATGTATGTTTATGTTTTATAATTTCAGATGAAATTACACGCGGGAAAATGAGGCCTATATTTAAAAATAATCACACCCGTGTGAAGTGAGGGGCGCTAATATATTAACGTCTAACTCACGTTGCTATGCTTATAGGTGATGTAACGGTGATGTAAAACAAACACAGACAAAACAAACATTAAACTCTCTTTATTGTTAATGGCATTTAATGTTTGTGTTATAGCGACTAAACAAACATTACACTCTGTCCATTGTCAATGGCGTTTTTAATTTGTTTAACTAAAAACAAACATTAAACCTGGTGCATGGCCTGAGCTTCAATAACCGGATAGCATGCAGTCATTAAAAAAAGTAATTTGTAATTTCTCAGACTGAGTTAAATTAACAACGAAGATTTGAAAGGGTAGTAAATTGTGTTTGTGGCATGTGGCCACTCATCAACAACAGCCATGCGGTTCAAAGGATCACTTTGATGATCTACATTAAAATATATGAGACATTGCGCCATTTATGTTTTCACCTGCAGCCTTCAATCATGCGGCCTCAGTTATAATTCCTCGTGCTTGACCGTGTTGTGGGATTTTATATAAAATACGGTCTATTCTGTTTTGGATATGGCATAATGGCTATACAGCCGCGCTACACTACAGTCAATAGTCAATTTAACAACGCATTATAGGCTAATAAAAACAAACAGCGTTTTGTCTACATTATCTAGAAATCATTTTTTTTATAGACAATTGACCTTCAAGCACAATCAGCGGTAGTTTAACAGAAGTGCATGGTCTTTATTTCCTGCAGCTGTCCCATATAAACGCTGATGAATGACTCTTTAAAAATCACTCCAATGTCCAACGATGTGGACCGTGCATGTTGGACGCATCATCAGCCCCGGGGTTTCCCTGACCCTCGATGCGTTGGGGTAGGGTAGGCTATAGCCTCATAGCCTATATGCCGGCAGACGGAATGATCATATTTTACACGTGATTTTTTGAGGTAACACGGCGTTATTGGGAATTATCTCCCTCTGCTATATATAGCATATATATATAGCATATATAGCATAGAGCTGGGCGATAATTCGTTTTCTCCCAGTAGGCTTATAATGATCATAATAACAAGCACTAAATATGAGTTAAAGCTGAAAGATATATTAAGTTAAGGATGGCAAGTATTTTTTTCTCTCTGTCTGTGTGTGTGTGTGTGTGTGTGTGTGTGTGTGTGTGTGTGTGTGTGTGTGTGTGTGTGTGTGTGTGTGTGTGCGCGTGTGCGTGCGTGTGTCTGTCTGACTCATGAGTCTCTTCGCTGCATGCATCATGGCTTTTTCTTCTTGTCTATCTGGTAACATGTGTTAATCATATTTGAACGCTAACATGGAGTTCCCGCAAGTCACAAGTCGTATATTTCTTTCCAAATGCCTGGGACTTTGTGGTCGGGTCCGTCTAACAGCTATTGACTAAGCTTTGCACGGAAAGCCACCTCCTTGACTATGTGGGCCCAGCGCTGCAGCATGCAGTGTGCATGTCGTGGTGGTGGTGGAGGAGGAGGAGGAGGAGGAGGAGGAGGACGCCGAGGCAGTGGCTGCCAGTGAAGTAAAGAGACCGAGGGGAGGGCGGTTAAAAATGTCTCCCCTCTCCAGAGCTCAAAACCCACTGGAGCTTCACAGACAGGCAGGCGTCGACGCCTTCCCATCGCTGCCGTGTGAGGGAGGGAGGGAGAGAGGGAGGGAGGGAGGGAAGGATGCATGCATACCACACACAGCTGTCAGTGGAACATGGTTCATTGTAATGAGATTCAGAGGGAGCCAGCAGCACGCGTCGTCGTCCCCCGGCCCGGTCGGGTCGGGTCCCCCACCAAAACATGATGCACCGAACAGCCTCCATGCATGCGTTCTCTCTCCACAGCAGCAGCAGCAGCCAATTTATGCATGCAATTTTCACATATATTTTGAGAAAGGAGTCGTGTGTTGTCTTCCTGCATGCCATGCAGCTGCGAAAGAAACAACCATATAATATATAGGCCTATATATGGTTTTGTCAAACGCAAACGATGCATGCTATTCACAGTCAACACACAGGTGTTTTTATATCGTTTTGAATATTTAATTGGGATAGCATTATCCCTTGCAGTATAGCAAATTGGCACATTATATATAACATATGCATACTATTACGCCCAGGTGCATGTGACATGAGGGCCTTCAGATACGTATACAACTTATATCTAGCCGAGCGTGCACCGTGCAGTGTGCAATGCAAGGGCCCGTTGTGGGCAAAATGACCACAAATAAACAAGGTCTACTCTTCACAGCCTCTCTCGTAGTTTAATGGATTCAATTTAGCACGTGGGTGACTCCCACCCCGTGCTCATTAAGACGTGCTTGTTTAAAGGCCTGGATGTGGATGATTGCAGGCTTTGCTGTTTGCTCCGTTCACTGACGTGCATGACGCAACTATAACCTATATAGGTTAAAACGCCAATATTTCCCGAATCAAACCAAAAAGGCCAATAAATAAATGAAAGTATATATACAGTGATGTAAATAGGTTTTCAATAATAGTGGGTCCCGGGGACCGATGGGGTGGTCTTTTAGACGGTCCCGCATGGACATTTTATGAGTCTATACTTCAGTAAGGCCTACAGAGTATAGCCTGCAGTATTTGCACCCCACGCCACGCCTGCAGGGTGATTGCGTCCTTTCTCAATTTAGTTATACAGTCTTAGGATGCAGGATACCGGATATTTGCATACAGGCCAAACAGGTTAGGTTAGTCGTGCAGAAATATGTCAATCTTCTGTTTTCGGTGACAGCAGAATTAGTTTTTTGTGCGGCCATGATGTCATGTTGCTGGCGCGCGCACCTGCAGTTATTCTGCCATGTGCAGGCAGGTTGCAATGACATATAAGCCCATGCCTATTCTTGTCTATCTTTTATGATAGAATATCTATATCAGATACAGTCTGAATAAAAATGACATATGGCTGTCGCGTCGTAGACTAGCCTATACTACGGAGATATATTTGTCATTAGGCCTTGAAGGAGAGGATTTCGTTGGGAGATGACAGACAGAATGACCAGCAACAATCGCAGAGGGTATTTTTTCTCTCTCTCTTTTCTTTTTCCACCTCCCCCCCCCCCCTCTTTTATCAGAATGTACTGTTCGTTGCGCCGTTTATCCCTGATGATAGAAAATTGCGCTGTTGCCAGGACGCTGCCTCCGAAATAGGGGGCAGGAACAACATTTCCATTTTCCAGTTTGAAAGCCATTGAAATGAATTAGCAAAAAGGGAAAATGGAAAAAAAAAGGAGAGATGACCCCGTGGTAAACAAAAGAGGGCAAACAAAGATACCATTTTCTTTGCCTCCTCCGTTTTTTTTTTCTCTCTCTCTCTCTCTCTCTCTCTCACGCGAATGATGGGTTTCACTTCAACAGTTGCAAATCACATGCTTGGCTTCTAATGCAGTCTCAGTCTCTGGGCCCAGAACGACTTCAAAGACCAATGATTTATTTTCAAACCCCCTGGAATAATTAGCGAAATTCTCATCTGTTCTGACAAGCAAAATAACAGAATCCCTATGACAGCATGAAGTAGCACAATGTAAACTTGTGTTTAAATGTTTAAGCATAGATGAGCTGGCTCGAGGCTATATATACTGGCACAGACTACAGTGAGATGTACAGTAGCCTATTGACTTAATGTTGCCATATTTACAGACTATTCAACCGACCACATCTCATGCTGAATAGTATTGAGCATTAAATATGGGCCTGGCTATAGTATAGTAGATGTCATTAAATAGTCTGTTGGAAATGGGTTTCATCAGCATGTATATGCACATTCTCCAGGTCATCGCCCTATATAGGCGATATGCCTACTATTAATATTTTGCTATTGGCTATTATTATTATTATTATTATTTCTATTATTATTATTAGTAGTAGTATAGTCCTACAATAGGCTTAATAGTCGCCTATATTCAACGCAAATAATTCATAGGTGCATGCGTCCTGCATGCGGCGAGGGCTATCAATATACGGGCAGATTGGATCAGAAGGCAGGTGGCAAAAACTGAAGCTGCTCCATAAAATGAGCTAGCTGTTAATAGGCCTGCGCCTGTTGTGCCCTATAATCTATAATAGGCGGCTAATATCATATGACCCTGCCCGGACAAAATAAATGCGGAATATGCGCTATATACCTATATGTACCTATACGAGATTGAGAGATTCATTCAAATATCATCCCAATATCCGCTATCAATCTTCCCACGTCTTTCCATAACGTATATAGGCCTGCCTATATAAGCTTAATTTGTTTTGTCAAAATGTATAGCCTACACCCTGTAATGTTGACTAATATTAATCTGACTATAAATTATAATCTATACACGCCACGTTTGTATATGGCCCATGGGCTGGTGTTGTGGATGTCAAACACAGCCACTTAAATATGTTGCCTTTCGCTCGGTTCGCTGTGGTATTATGCTTTGTAGGCTATAGCCATATTGGTGGTTTGAAAGGTGGTATAGGCAGAATTAACAATTATGTTAAATAACCTATAGACCTAAATAAATCCTGACTAAAACGTCAAGGGCAAATCAAATACACACACACACACACACACACACACACACACACACACACACACACACACACACACACACACACACACACACACACACACACACACACACACACACACACACACACACACACACCTTGAGTTGAAGACCTGTTATATCATTAACTTGCAAGTTCGATCCTTTAAGCAGCAATAAATCAATCAAGCAAAAAATAATAATACTCAAAATCTATAGTCTAAATCTATATAGTTTAAAATGCGCTATTAGCCTTTAATGAAAAACCCTCAGCCAAACAAACGACAACATAAAACAAGCACTCTGTGTTCCAACAAGCAACTCAGGAGTGAATGAATATGCACCGCCAGAGGAAGTGGTTCATACAAATACAATAGCCTGCATTGCCTGCAAAATAAAGGGAGCTTGAAATTTAAGCGCACATGCACGGTGAAATGAAGCAGAAGTAATATGCGGGGAAGAAATGTCACACCTGGTGAAAAGCTGCGTGATGGACAGGCATGTCTCATTCACATGGGGCTGCTTGGGTTCCCATAAGAACCGCAGGAGTTTGTCAGATTATCCTTCTGGGGTCATTGTCTTATATAGCCTTGAATCACACCTGCCCGAAACTGCATTTTGTTTTGGTTTGCAATGTCAAATATATTGGCTTACACACAAGGTGCACATGGCAATTAATATAATGATGCAGTTATACAATAGCAGCAGAAACACTGTCAAATGCAGTATTATATAGGCTATAACAATATTGCAGCAGGTATCTGCTGTGTATCAGGGAACACTATACAGCTCAGACAAATATTATTTCAAATAGCTCTTTCAGTTGCCCCCGAAAACTCCAAATTTGGTCAATATACATGGTATAAAATACAGCCAGGTATAAAAAAAATGAAGTTAAGCAAATCAGTCCAGTATAAGCATGCAGTGGATAATACTGATTATGATTTATGTGAAAAGATATTAAAAGGGCACAGGTGTTTCTTGCCTGATTAAAAAAACACAGTTAAACCTGCATGGTGTTATAATTTAACTATTTTATGGGGTTTATTCTCACAAATAAATAGTTGCTGAAATGGCCTGCATGAGTCTCAAATGCCTTGTTATACTTCATTGGCAAATATATTACCTGGACCTGGATGACTAAAGAGTTAGTTATATAGGCGCATAGTCAATAATGATGCATGCAGGGGGGTTTATAGAAACAGAGGATGTTTTTAGAATGCAATTTAGAAACCCTGCTGCCGTGTGCGACGCACGTCAGCACGTGCGTCGGTGCGTCCGTGCGCGCGTGCGTGTGAAAAACAGAACGATGTCTGCAGTTATAGTGCAGTATGCACTGAAATGTATAAAATGTGAAAGGGAGACAAGGTATTTGTAATATTGTATAAAGAACTTCATGTCTTTTATATAAGGAATGGACTTGAAATGTTCTGAAAACTCATTTAAATTAATGACCCGGACGATTATATTTTTGCAATTTTATAGGCTATAATGTTGCTGATGTCTGAGGTGGGCGGGTCTTTCAGTATACCTTCATGATGCTCAGTGACATCATAGGTTTGTTTCCCTGACCACATCCCTGTTTTTTCTGCAGGCAGGTGTTCTGGTGAGCACCTTGATATAGCCCCCCCCCCCCCCCCCCCATGAAATCATTTTTTTGTTTTTTTGTGAAAAGTCATGATGAAATATTAAAGAAGAGTATACCTCAAGTTTCCATGTATTGCTGTACTGCAATATACTTTTGGATGAGAAATATGTTTTATGGAATATATATATTGGGTAAAATATTCCCGTGTTTAGTGATGGCTTATTCTAGGGTTGGAGCATTGAATAAATCAAACGTTTTGTTCTTTTGTGTTGTTCATGGTTTCCTGGTTACATTATTTTGGCTCCATTCATCATGCTCTCAAATAGTCTCTTATCAGAAATCCAGAAGCCATCATTATATGCACTTATTTGTAAAATTGCAATATCGTCTGACTCAGTCTCTGCATATACAGGCATTCCAATGTCAGTTTGGATATACTTGTTGTTCTATAAAGCCTTTAGACTTTGCTTTGATGGTGTATATATCATGCCGTACATATACCATTTCCATGCACACAGAAGTATAAACCAGGCGCAGTGTGGATGCGAGCAGTGAGTGACTGCTCAACATGCACCTTGCCTGTATTAATTGCTGTCTATAAGCAGTGGTGAAAAGTAAGTGTCATGTATGTATATAACTTAAGTACAATTGTGAGGTAGCCTATTTGTATACTTTACTTGAGTATTTCCAATTTGCAATACTTGACTCTACATCTCAGAGGCAAACATTCTACTTTTACTCCACTATTTGAAAACGTTATTACTAATTACTAGTTATTAGATTGTGATTATTACAAAACATTAGACCATATGTGAAAATATAGCCGATCTGCAGTGAGCTGCCAGATGTGTTATTTTATGTGTACATACATTCGAAAACGTGAAATGGGACATTTCTGCATGCAGTATATAGGTCTACTTTAACTTTTGGTATACTTTAACATTTTGATGCCGATATACTTTTGTACGTTTACTTAAGTACATTTTGAATTTCCGGACTTTTACTTGTAACGGAGTATTTCTACATTGCAGTGTTGATACTTTTACTTTTCCCACCACTGTAAGTGCCCTTGGGTATATAGAACTATACATGCCATGTGGCACTATTCTGACCCAATGCAATGCCATATAGCAGACTGCTTTTGTCTCCTGCAATTGGCATGTGTGGAAGGAACACTTGAGAACTATAGATTGTAAGTGCATGGAGCATCACAATTCATTATCCTTATTTGATTGGCAATTGGTTTAGACATTACATTACTTTCTTTCTAAGCCAGTATAGTACTTCTTTAGCATTTTTTTTTGGGGGGGGGGGATGTCAAGCTTGTTTTTGCTCTGAAAACAGAAATAAATAATGCAAGATCATGATTGACACAGGGAATATCTTATCATGTATGGTCAGTTTCCACATCTGCACTTTTTAAGGCACTATGGGAAATGTGTATATCTATTTGTCTTATCATCCAGGGCATATATAGTATAAACCATATTATGCAAGTCCTAAAACAAAGTAGACTGTTAAAACTGTTCCCAAGCACTTATGTGAAGAATGGTCCAGGCTTTCCTATATGTCTTCACTGCAGCAAAGATTAACTCAATGGCCAGCCCAGGGGATAATTTCCACTGATGGGGTCATAATTTCATAGTCATTAATTTGTTGCTTAGAAAGCCCTCAGAGCTTATAGCTCTTATTTTTCATTTGCGCCCGAACTGCCAATTTCAAGTGGAGAGGTTTTCGGACTTTGTCCATTTTTGTGAAATGCAGGTAGACAATTATTGTGATCAGTGCCCTTGGAAATGCATTACGCCTCACCGGGCTCACTCAGTCCAAGAGAGGGAAGGCACAAGGCTATCGTACCAGGCGCATGAACAATGGACACTCTCTCTCTCTCTCTCTCTCTCTCACACACACACACACACACACACACACACACACACACACACACACACACACACACACACACACACACACACACACACACACACACACACACACACACACACACACACACACACACACACACACACACACACACACACACCTTGACCACCATGATCACACGATCACCTTAAACAAAAACACCCACACACCTGCAGGCACTCGACACTTGATATTTACAGTTTGACATGCTGTAAATGCACACAATAATTGTACTCTCTTTTACTTCTATAATGGAATATAACAATATACATAATCTTGAATCTTGAAAGGGCAATTAATAGATGACTCGTGGCAAATAGTTTTCATATCACGACCCCCAAATCGACATTTATTTGCCCGCGGACCCCCATTTGAAAACATATGCCGCAGGGACCCGCATATATTCACGGCTCTATAGCAGTGATCCTCTCAGCCATTTTAATTTCAAGGACCCCCCCCAGTGTGACATGCACTATAGGCTTCGGACCCCCATTTAATAGGATTTCTATCTCTGCAGAGACTGCAATTTTTTTATTGTAAAATCACTGTTCATTTAACTGATGGAACCAAATGGACCTGTTAGGGTCTGAGTTACAGACCCATATAGGGTCCATTTGGTTCCTATAACTATATCTATCATTTACCTGGGGACCCCCTGGAACTCCCCCAGGGGGCCCCGGACCCCACTTTGAGATAAAAATGCCCGACACCCTGCATGCATGGCCAACGTTCCAAGTGTCCTAGACTCCGTCCTGGCTCCCAAGCTGTGGCAGGACTTCTCCGCTCTCCCCTCAGTCAAGACTACAGTATACAGACACACTAATACCTATTCTCTTTAGATTCCACCACACGCTAGTCTATAGCATGTCTTTGTACCAGTTTCAGCCTGGTACCTATAGCCTCTAGCCTACCAATGATGCCTGATTTTAGATTGATGTTATATGTTTAACTACTATAGTTACTTTGTAGCACTTTATTTATGACCACTTACACTATTGTTGTTGGTTAACTGTGTTTCACGCTGATAGCTTTATTTTGTTTTAAGAGATGTAAGAGATGTATAGAGCCGCTGCGGGAGTATACAGAAGCTGCATGTCTCAGTGCAGTGACATTCCGTGATTATTTGCCATAATAATATATATTTTTTTAAAGTATCATTTCCGACCAAATGCAACGAGACTTAATGATGGGGGATGCGTCAGCGATATAGTCAGGAGGTAACAGGGGGTGCACGCCACGGCCCAAAAAGTTCGGGGACTGCCGAATTCTACGTCAATTGATAAATGTCATGCTTAACGCCAATGCCGTAGATGTACGGCAACATTTATAAGTCGTATAGAGGATCGGGAGTCGAACCTGTGACGCGACTCAGGCTGGATTATAGCAGCCTATATAGGTTCCGCCGGACCGCTCGGCAACCCGGCCTGCAGGACGTTTCACTTCTGACAGTGTACTGCATGCCTTGTTTTCTATAGCGGACAGGACAACCGGTTGGGAGTGAGATTGGCACTTCCATGTTCCCCGCAGAAACAGAGCCATAGCGTATAAGACAGAGTTACGCAAACTCTGTTCACTTCGTGGGACCCTGTCCAATGGCGGCTCTCCTATACATAGACTTCTATTGAGCATGGGGACAACCGGAAGTTTATACGGAATGCATTGGAGTCTATAGGGCTCGCGCGAGTATACTTGAACCATGCACGTGACCGCCCGGGCTGTTTTCTGCCCCCTCAATATCGCAACTCTTCTATTAGATGGCTCCGGGCAGAACTACTGAACTATACCAGGAGTGTTGGAAAATGACGATGGGATTCCCATTGTGTCAAACAGGTGACAAATGGTTATAGATTCTCCCCCAAGTCATCACAATATTGAGAGTATATTGTTCAAAACTGCGGAGAGGAACAGCAAAACCGGGGGGGAAAAAATCTTACATAACATATAATAGGGCTTATTGACAATGCATTGACAACAACTGGTTGTCGTATAGTCAATTTAGAAATAGAATGCTTGCTGTACAAAAAACTCAATGGCCAGAAATATTACAAGTCATTAATAATATTCAATAATAAAGACATATTTAATAATATTTCTCTTTCGCTTCTTCTTTGCTCACATCTCTCTCTCTCGTGTTCCCTCTCCTCTACACGTGTCCACTCATCAGTCATGTCCTCACCGTCCTCGTCCCCTGCATACCCCCTCTTGTCTCCTCTCCATCTTCCTCTTCATATCCACTCTACCTTTCTCCTCAACCTCTCCCTCTGCTCCTTAGCCCGCAAACACTACACGCACTCTCCTTCTCCCCCTGACCCAATCCCTGTTTCCTACTCTCGACCATCGCCTGCATACCCCCACCACCATGCACACACACCATCACCACCCCCTCACCCACATCTACCCACCCCCCCTGGTCTCCTCCGCCTCCTCCTCCTCCTCCTCCTCCTCCTCCACCACCCCTCCCCTCTTTCCCTGCTTGGTTTCCACAGCTGTGGTGAGTGAGGGGCAGATGACCGGAGAATTGGCCCCTGGGAGAGCAGTGAGCCATCCTGGTGCTATTAGGCTCGTGGCTAATAATAGGTGTTTCAGACCGGGGGGAAGATCAATCAGGGGGAATCATGGGGAATGTTCGGAGCGGCGCTTTTTACACATCGGCCCAGATGGATGAAATTACACTTGTCAGTTTTTAGTTGCATTACTCCCAAATTGGTTGTCTGCTGTTTCTCTCTCTCTCTCTCTCTCTCTCTCTCTCTCTCTCTCTCTCTCCCTCCCTCTCTCCCTCTCTCTCTCTCTCTCTCTCTCAACTCCCTCCATCTACACTCTCCTCTCTTTTCTCTCTCTCTTGTTTTTCCCTCATTCATCTGTCAGTGGCCTGCTAAAAGGATTCAGCAGTGAAATCCCTGTCATTTTTGTATTTTGCCTGCTTAGCCTTAGCCCTATAGGTTGGAACTATGTATACGTTGCCATGCATCTGCGCCCAGATGAAATCAGTTGTATATATAGGTCTTGTCTCAGGGCATGGGACAATTCCCTGCATGTAAAAGGCATGAAGGAAAATCTGCATCTGACATTTCAAGGTTTGCTTCTTAGGGGGTCAAATGTTCTTTATGTATATCACCAACAATACACGTTTATAATAATAGCCATGCATTACTTAACTCAATTTATACAAAACTTTATAATTGTTTTCCTCTATACAGCATGCATTGCAATATATGCCATGTTAAGTAATTATATTATAATTTATCTGTGCTGTAATCCATCTAACTGCAATTTCATTTATCCTTAAAAAAAGGGGAGAAAAACAACAACTGAATAAAGTCTGTTGAAATGATTTCTTTGGTGCTTATTTTAATAATTAATATTTAAAAATGATGTGTATATGTTGAAACCAGTTATCTAGAGTAGATAGAAAGGCACCAGGGAACAATTGACAAAATAAACAATGGATCTGTGCCGCTATACATAAGCTGAAAATCAAGGCTCCCCAGTGCAGTTGTACAGTCCTCAGTAATAATCCCATCGCTGTACAGTGTACACAGTTCACGGTCAGATAGAAAAACTCATGACTAGTCACACATCTGGACAAAATTGTGTGATCTCAAACCAATGCTTCGTGTTCGGCGGAATAATTCCATCTTGCTTTGTTTTCTTTTTGCTGACGCTATATAGTCTTACAATGAACACTTGCTCAAAGGCACTTTCTCAGGACACACGTACGGCCTCAGGTTGAGTTGAACATAAGACCTTTCTGTTTTGGGATGGTTTACCATAGGACATCACAAAGCAGCTGACTTCCTTCATTTGGATGCCCTGCAGGTTTCTACCATAGGGTCACTTACTGGAAACAGGCACAATTATAGCTATTATTATCATGATTTATGATTGTTACCATTACTGTTATTATTAGTATATTATTATTATTACTATGTACTATCTTATTATAGAATAATTGTAATAATAAGGGTAATAATAATAATAATTATTATTATTATTATTATTATTATTATTATTATTAGTAGTAGTATAGTAGTAGTAATAGTAGTAGTAGTAGTAGTAATAGTAGTAGTAGTAGTAGTAGTAGTAATAGTAGTAGTAGTTATAGTAGTAATAGCAGTAGTAGTAGTAGTAGTAGTAGTAGTAGTAGTAGCACTGAAGTAGTATAGTATTAGTATAAAGTATTAGTAGTAGTAAGAACTCAAGAACGCTCGCCCTGGGTCAAATCCGGAATCTGGTATTAATTTTACAGCATTGTACTATTATGTTTAAACAGGTCTATCTATAGTGGATATACCGTTACACATTTTGAGAGTTAATTAGGCAGGGGTGACTAAAACATACAAGTATAGAATTTGCTCAAATGTATAATTAATATGAAATATCCATTTAACCAACCACAAAGTATATCACATAACATCATTAAGTCCAGGGGCCGAGCCAGAGTTTTGTACCACCTAAGGTGACTGTAATCTTTTTGTATTCCTATACATGTCAAGTATACAAGTTTATATTCTAATAACTTGTGCTTACATTAAGCTAGATGTAAGCACATGTGATTAGACTTGCTGCAAGTCTAATCACTTGTGCTTACATCTAGCTTAATGCCAGTTATCACCAGTTATATGTAGCATGGGACGTGTCAAACTTAGGGGGTTTTCATCATTCTGAATCCATTCCAAGTATTAGTTTTGCATGAAAAACACTCCTTGGCCTAAATCCGGCCATAGCCACTTCCCAAATGTGTCCAAATGTCATGACATCATCAGATTTGTGATGACGGCTATGGCCGTTCTTAGCCCAAGGAGTGTCTTTCGTGCAAAACTAATGCTTGGGCCTCCATTTGTAGCGGAGAAATATAGCTCTATAGATGAAAGGCAGTATAAGTCATGCAGCATATCATAGACTATAGCCCCTGTTGTGCTAACTATACTAGCACAGCGTGTCTGTCAGTCAGAGGGGTGACTATGGAGGCTGAGAGCTCACAGCCACAACAGCCAAAGATGTTGTGTTTACAATGTTTTCCCGGCAACATGTCCTCGCATTAGCAATTTTCCTATGATGCAGCTATAACAGCCAGGTCTCTGCATGGCTCAAAGGGGGGTGGGGGTGGGCATGGTATTGATATCTCAAAGCACCTCCAGTTGTTGCTGAAGTGACGTTCGTGTATAAGAAAATGGCACTGCCATGCTCTTCCACTGAAAGGGTATAGGCGTGACACAATCTCAGTGAGGATTGGCTGTGTGGGGCTATAACATCGCCACGCTGAATAGCTCACTAAGCAGACATTCTCCACCACCACCCATTGAAAATCAATACAAACCACCAGATGTAAGGGTAATCCTGATCCATATAGAGCCGGGCCTGATTTGAGATGTTCTTCTATGTCTGATTACACAACACAGCTGACTGAGAAGACTGGCAACAGAAAGGGTTCTTTGACTGAAAAGCCTCATGGTGACCATGCAGGGGGAGGGAACCGGGGGCCCTTCTGAGCGAGAGAGAGTGTCTCCCATAGCAACGGTGGAGAGAAAATTAACATTGACATCCTGACTTCCCGGCACAAAACTCATCTCGGGGGATTCTGGTGGATATTTCTGCGGTGCAAGCAAGAGAATGATGCTCATTGCTCTCAAAAGCCGATATGAAGACACACTCCCTGCTTGTCTTCCATTTACATTGAAATTAGTTTTTTTTCACCCCCCCCCCTGCTCTCCAGATCTTTCTCAGCTTGTGTGAAGTGAATACAGAGGGTCCTCTATAATGTATGTCTTTTTCTCATTTCACTGTGTCTGACTGTGCGTTTCCGTGCCTCTCTCTCCTCTGTTTGCCTCCCACTGCGGTAAACACAACATCGCTATGATAGCGCTATGCATTCCGTATAGGGCTCAAAACACTGCCAAGGAGACGAAACATTGATTCCCTCTCTCTCTCTCTCTCTTCCCCTCTCAATCTCCATTTCCCTGTACCCCGGTCCTCTCTGTCTCTCTATCTCTCTCCCTCTCTCTCTCTCTCTCTCTGCAGTCTCCCTCACTTCCAGCCAAGGTATTCAGCTCCACCGTGATTGCAAAGCGTGCATAATGACAGCATCTCGCAGGGGGCCATGAGCGGAGGTCCCCCCCCCCACTGATGCTGAGAGACTCTATCCTGTCGTCACACAACAATGCAGGAAATGTTGTCTTGTCGGCGGTATATGGCGCGCAAAGCAAGAGCTCGGTGAGCCCTGGAGCGGCATATACACACCGCCATGCAGAAGCCGCCGGGTCTGGCTGTTTTTTTGTTTAATAGGATGAAGTGGAAATTGCGCAGGAACCCGCATGCACACACATAATATAGGATAGGAACCCAGCTCGCTGCTGCTTCCTCCCATTACGAGGCCAGGGCGAGTGCCGTGGTGGAAGCATATAAGTGTGAATACATTATAAAGTAATGAGGAAACATCCAGGAGAGGGTCATGGGGGGGGGAGGGGGGAGGGGGGGGGTGTCAGGCTGCTCCGGAGGCCTCGACGAGAGCTTTCAGTGCACGGCGGCGGTGATGGATTAGTCATTCGCGTTTGAAGAGCGAGCGAGAGGTGGAGTTCAACGATGTTACACATAGCAACAGTTGCTAAGAGTTGCGCGGATGAGTCGAGGCCCTTTTTTGCTTTATTATTATTTATTTTTTTTTGTGTGTGTGTTTGTTTTGTTTTTGTTTTGAATATGTATATACAGTTTGCTTGCCGAAACAAACAATGAATAGAGGTATACAGGGATTTGTTTTTGGGCGAGCGATGGCGATCACAATACCACGTCATGTTTATGCATGTGGAAAACTGCTATAGCGAGAGGATGATATAGGACAGAGGTTCCCAACCACTGGTACTAGTACCACTACGGTACTTGAGCCCCCCCTCTGGTGATACGCATATAGGAGTCGCCCCAAAAAAGGAGAAAAAGGACAAAAGTGGAATGAAATATTTATATTACTACAGGTATAGTTCTTCTGACCATGCGGCAATTGGTTGAAATGGGCTATCCAGCCGTGCTGAAATGGGCATGACAGCACACCCATTTGAGAACGGATTCGTCACATTATAGTGCTGATTGGTGATGAGACAGAGTTCCGTCAGAGCAGCAGCCTTATTGGCTTATAGGAAGGGAACAAAAAGGGGCAGGTATATATACGCTGACGCTCCTGTATTTTAACATCAGTTATTAAGGCGGTATCTTAATTGGAGAGCCAAATCTTTTCTGAGGTGATGATTATAGGGCAGCGGTTCCCAAACCTTTTTGGCCATGCACCCCCTGTTACCTCCCGACCTGTAGCTGACGCACCCCCCCCCCCCCACATGGAAATATGAATTGCATATAAGCTATAGAGACATGTATTTCCTATTTATCCACATATATGCACATATGGAAGGCTCGTCTGAGGACGACCTAGAGATATGGCATATGCACTATTATGCAGCATAGGCTATATTCTGCATATATACTTGCCGGCATAATATGTTAATTTAACATAAAACCATGGCACCACCATTAGACTTTTCATGTCGCGCACCCCCTACAAGGTGCTCGCGCACCACAGGGGGTGCACGCACCACAATTTGGGAACCACTGAAATAGGGTATACTGTAGGTTGTATATAGTAGCCAAATTGTATAGTGACAAAGTGCAACAGTAATGGCTGGAATGTGAAACATTCTCAAACAAGTCCTGCCATATAAATAAACGGTAAATGGTGCATTTATATAGCGCCTTTATCCAAGGCGATTTACATAGATTGTGCATTACATTCACCCATTCACACACACATACACATTCATACACCGATTGCAGCGGAAGCCATGCAAAGTACCAACCAGCACATCGGGAGAAATTTGGGGTTCAGTGTCTTGCCCAAGGACACTTCGACATGTAGACAGGAGGAGCCGGGATTCGAACAGTGGAGCCTGCCTGGAAAATGACATGGGGGGTCCTTTTTGTGGGCGTGGCCAAAAGTGGGCGTTACCAGAAGAGGGCGTTATCAAAAGGTGGGCGTGACCATGGCCGCCAGAACTCTGTCAGATTTTGACAGCTTCAAATTAGTGTTAAAAATAATATAACCCAATTGACTCCAGTCCTCTCTGTTTAATTCACTACAGTAAGCACTTGTGTTATTGATCCATGGGTCGGCGGTTCGAACCGCCGACCCATGGATCATTGGACGACCTATACTCTATACCTCTTGAGCCACAGTCGCCCCATATTTTTGACATATGGAACAAACCGCCAATCCAGCCATGATCACAGCTGGAATGTCTTTCTATTATATATTATTTTTAAGACTGAGACAAAATGAAAGTCATGCAGGCTGGTGCTATTATACGAGAGCATGTCTTTAAGCTTATTGGTCAGGGAGGAAAAAAGAAAAAAGAGGTACACCCATACATATACAGCTT
Organism: Protomyctophum bolini; assembly: GCF_963924005.1. NCBI lineage: Eukaryota > Metazoa > Chordata > Actinopteri > Myctophiformes > Myctophidae > Protomyctophum > Protomyctophum bolini. The sequence continues at coordinate 8,727,540 of NC_137878.1, forward strand.
CACTCCTGCAATTGAATCCAATATAAAAGCCGAGCATATCTTCCCGACGTCAGTGTGAATTCACAGTGACACACTTAACTGCAGAGCCGAGTCTTGAGTGCAATATATTATACTCACTCTGTCAATCACACACCGTGTGCACAGGTCAAATGGTACATTCTATGGATTCATAGAAGGGATGGGGGGTGGTGGTGGTGGTGGTGGTGGCGGCGGTGGCGGTGGTGGTGGGGTTGCTGCTTTAGAGCCACTTTTGGTTTCTCCAGCGAGCCTAAACCCTCCCATTGGCATTCAGCCACTGATGAGCCCGCCGCAGCGCAGCTAGCGGAGTCGCCTGATGGAATGCCATGGCAACGACCCACACCTGGCAAGAGTTCATCCCACCTCCTCTCTCTCTCTCGCTCCCTCTCCTCCACCATACCCACCCCCCCCCCCCCTTTCCCTCCATTACCACCGCCCCAACCCCCCAACACCCGGCAGATGCTGGAACATATTTCCCTCAGACTGACTGAAAGCCCCTGTGAACAAATAATGGGCGAACGCCAGTCTAAATAAAGTGCGGTTTATGAGTTGCGGTCAGAAACCTCTCTCTCTCTCTCTCTCTCTCTCTCCCTCTGTTTCTCTCTCTCTTGCTCTCTTTTTAATGTTCTGCACAAAAAACGGTTGCCAACATTCATTTTTTCAGGGGCATATATACGGCTGGTTGGTGATTATACAAAGCCATTTTTTCCTCCCTCACAGTGAGGCACACAGTCAAATAAAAGAAAGCGGCTCCACACCAGTAGTCTGCATACTATATAGAAACGAACAGGGTTTCCCAAGCCAAAACAAACCAGTATGTCCCTTTGCCATTTCTCAACCTCAGCTTCGCAGTAATACATTTATTAGGCTTCTTTGCATGGATAAATCCCCTAAAGTGTGCCTAGACTTGCTTGTGGTGTCAGTTAATCGACAAAAGTCTAGGATCTGGGGCATGTATTAGAATTAGAGGTTGTTGAGATATTCAAACCACTGTTTGATGGAGACGCCAGATGGACATTCATCAACTCAATCAGGGGCATGCGGTGGCCTCACAGTAGGCTACGCTGTAACAGCGGGCGACAGCCAGAGGAATTTCCCGGAAGTGCATTATTTGTCTATGTCGACTATACCGGCGACAGCAGGCGAACAGGCGATGGTCGAAAAGATACAAATAATTAATCTTTTCGGGCGATAACGGGCTATTGGGCGATGTGTCGGCCGATGCTCACCCGCTTTTGAAACGCACTGTAAGGGTTAAGGGAGCGCCCTTGTTTCCCTAAAGGTTGCCGGTTCGATTCTGTGTGTTTCTATGTGCAGGGCGTTGCTAAAAATGAGCACTTGTGCTCAGCTATACTATACCCTGGGTAAATAAAGGAGAGAAAAAAATCAAATCAGTGGATGACTGCTCCTGAGTTCGTCTTAGCAGCACCACATTTTAGGCTGTATTGTCAGAGAAGGACATAAGGATCTGTCTGTATACACAACGTATACTGTTCATTAGCTACAGAACTTAATGTATACTTTCAAGTTGTTTCATGACATTTGCCATTGTCTTTTCTCAAAAGTATATGTCTACCATAATGGATCAAGTCCTGGAGGTGAGGCATTACAAGTTTTTGCAGGAAAATAATCCTATTACCCATATATTCTGTTCACGAGGGAAAGCTAGGTCAGTGAAAAAGGTAGGATATTGAAATGTTGACACTCACTCAACACTGAAAGTGAAAAGCCATTGTCAAGTCCAACAATCACTGACAACGCTGTGAGTCTTTGTGTCAGCCAACAAACAGAAGATGTAAATGGCAAGTGACTATATTTTCACTTAGTTCCCTGTTGAGTCCACACGTTCATAAATATTCCAGCTATCAAGACTTGGGTTAGTAACCCATGATTAGTGGCTGGCTTGATGCTATGGTTTGGTATATAGCCCTTAGTCTCGACGTCTCCTGGTCTGGCAGCTTTTACAGGCCTCATTCTGTCCCCCAAAAACCCCAAAATATGGAGTCCATGGCTGCCAATTCTCATACCAATAGAAAAACTAAAAACTCAATTCAGGGTACAACCTGTGAAATGTAGCAAGAATAGTAGTGTGAATCATGTTTTTTTACAAACTATTATTATTTTTTCTGTTGCACCAATATGGATACTTCATAATGGTCCCTCATTTCCTTCCATATTAGTTAAATGCATGCTTAAACTCATCATTAGACTATAGCCGGGGTCTCTCAGGGCACTGTACTAGATCTTCTGGTATTTCCCTCTATAACCTCGCCCCTAAAATAGCCAATCTAAAAGCTCACAACAACATTACAACGTGTTGTGAGCTTGTAGGTCAGCTATTTGCGTCGAATGTTTGCCCCCAGAATAGGGGCTGTCAAGTGTTTAAATGGTTCTACATTCTTAAAATATTCCTTTTGCTAATTATGCTACCTAATGGAGGTGGCATGCATGTCACAGTAAAGTAAAGTAAAAACTCAGGTGTGGAGCAACACTACTAATATAGTGACATTCATAGGTTTATAGTCACAAACACAAACAAACTTAACGGCAGGGTAAAATATGCTTTTTTTATTCAGATTTTAATCGATTGCTATAGAGTGTTTGTTCAGTAACAGGGCCGTCTCTCCAGCTCTTTAATAAACTTTATGAAAATATAACTTCAGATGGGTCAGCAATTCCAGCCGAGAATTAAAGTGTTCCAGTTAAAATTCGGCATGAGTTTTCTTATTACACTTATTTCTACAAGGAAATATCACTTAGCCCCAACATTTAAAGGTGTATGTATAAGAAAATATTGTTTCTGTGAAGCAATTAAGGGAGTTTGTGGGCACTTTTTAACGAGACATGGGTTAAAACCAGATTCAGCTACTGGCAGTAGGCCTATTTCTGGCAACAGGGAGCCGCGAGATATTATGGTTTATGTAAAACCACCGAATGTCCTCCAAGTGCAAGGGGAAGGTCTGTTAGATCAACAATTTGAACATACCCTTTGTTTAAGTAGGCCGAGGGATAGGATATAGATTATATCACCATTGTTTGCAGTGTTAGAAAAGCCAACTTTCTCTTTGTGTTTCAATAAAGCATATATTAGCATCTTTCAGACGACTTTAAAAGTAAAAGTAATTTGATCAAGACAAAACAAAATGCTAGCCAAGCCTCACAGTAATTAATTCCTCTGGTCAAGTAGCATTTTTCTGTGCTCCAACACATTTCTTTTTTCTTTTTTCTCAACAAAAGAATATAAAATGAAAATGTATTGATTGTTCAAAATATGACAATAGGCTGTTTTCAAAATTGATATGCTATTTTTGGATTTTAATTGTATATTGTTGTATTCATTTTACTTGCTGTTGTAATGCTTTTTAAGTTGAAACTAATGTATTATGTTGCCTTCTTAGCCAGAATGTGTTTACCATGGTTACTGCAAATGTATGATGAAAATAAATATTGAATTTGAGTCCCTTTTTGGTTCCTTTTGGTAACTTTATGCTTAGTATCCTAATGGATGCACACTGTCCAGCATGGTTCAACCAGAGGTCCTTGAGGAGGTTCCAGGTTGCACACTATACAGCATGGTGCTATACCAGAGGAGGTTCCAGGTTGCACACTAATATACAGCATGGTTCTCAACCAGAGGTCCTTGAGGAGGTTCCAGGTTGTCCCCAGCTAAATGATGAGAGTTGGTAACCAATGACCATGCAAATGAATCCTTATAGATCTTTAACTCTCTAACTTTAACAATAATTTAACTCTTGAGAGCAAATGGAGCTGTACGGGTCCATTTGGTTTCATTTTAATAATCTAATATGATGTGTGTAGTTCTTTATAGATCTAACCTCTTAATTTTGATCTCAAAGTGCACCAGATTGAAGCATTTTCATTGCAAATTTACACATTTTCTTGCATAGGGCCACCTGACTGCTAGATCTGGCTGTGGTTCGGAATCGGGACCCACTGAAAAATCTGCCATTCATTTTTTTCCCATAGAGATTCACAAAAATATCGTCGAATGATCCCTGGGTAGGTGGTTTGAATCCCAGCAATTCCTGTCCACATGTCAAAGTGTCCATGGGCAAGACACTGAACCCACATTGCCTCCAATGAGTTGGTCGGTGTTTGCTTGCCACCATTGGTGTGTGGGAAGTGAGGATGCTGGCGTTGACTGTTCGCTGTTTGAGCACTTGGAAAAGCGCTATGAAAATGCAATTCACTATTATGTGACGTAGAACACATCCATGATCCACTCATGTCAGTTAGGCCTTCTTCCGGATCTTTCCGCTGGGTGGCCCACTGAACTGGACAACGTTGAAGTACAAGAGAGCTCCGAGAAAGTTCAGGAAAGAGAAACTGCACACCAGGACGGGAAACAAATCGGGCAGCTCGGTCGGAGGGACCAGAGCCACGCTGGCAACGCTCAGAGCGGCCATCGCACCGACGCTGACGTAGAACGCCCGTCTGACTACGACGGCCTGCACACGGAGCCCGGGCAGGAAGGAGGAAAGCCGCTTGCAGCAAGCCCCGAGTCTCAGCTCGTCCTCGGAGCAGCAGCGCTGCAGGGCCGACAGCAGGTAGGTGCTGAACGCGAGGAAGGCCACGGAGGTCACCGCGTACGGAACCAGCAGGCCGTCCCTCAGGAGCAGAGGCAGCATGCTGAACGTGGAGGCCTGGAGGAACCAGATGGCCGCCAGGGGCAGGTCGTTCAGGAGGAGGCAGACGGACAGGGCGGGCTGCAGGATGGACTTCTCGTGGACGTGGTAGGAGAAGAGGAAGAACGCCAGGGAGCAGTTGACCAGCGCCAGCTTGAACTGCCAGAACGTGGGCTTGGTCAGGAGCCGGACGGAGGAGGGCAGCGCCGCCAGGAGAGTGGCGGCGAAGCTGAGGCAGAGCTGGGAGTCCGCGGACAGGACGGTCCTGACCTTCGTCAGGACGTTCAGGCTGCACCAGGCGTTGGCCACCTTGTCCTCGAACAGCCCTCGGTGCACGGGAAAGATCCGGCGGACGACCTGCGCCGCCTGGCCGGGGTCCGACAGGAAGGGCAGCCAGCAGAGGCCGAAGGTCACCGACACCGTCGCGGCGATCCTCGCCAGCAGGAGCAGGCCCGGTCCCGTGCGAAGGCCCCTCTCCGCGCACTTCCCCAGCAGGTAGCAGAAGAAGGGCAGGGCGTGGTACAGCTCCATCTGTTTATAGTTGACGGCCAGGGAGAACGCCAGGGAGCCCGCCGCGTCCCACCCCAGGCCCAGGCCGAGCACGCCCCACAGGGCCAAGCCCAGGCTCACTCCGTTGTACTGGAAGTGCCCGTAGTCGATGAGAATCAGCCCGGGGTAGAGCAGGAAGCAGAGGAGAGTGCAGACCCTCGTCCCGAAGGATCCCTCGCACAGAGCGAGGCAGTATATGACTACCGCGGGGATGTAGACCAGCAGATCCGCCAGGAGGACCGTGGCTCTCATGAACACCTTGTGCGCTTGGCTCTCGTGGCCTCTCGACGTGTGCAGCGCCACCCATTCGGGGTTCACTGTCTTGGCCACATGGGCGCAGAGCAGGCTGTGATAGGCGGACAGAGGAGGGTAGTCGAGGCCCCAGTAGTCCAAGTCGTTGTCCGTGGTGTTGAAGTACCACTCCCGAACGGGGAGATTGTAGGTCACTTCTTGCCAGTGTCTCTGAGCTTCGTAGTCACCGAACTTGGGTGGATTGCCCGCTCCGGAGTAAGAATTCAATGAAACCCCCCATCGTACAGTGAGACATAGCATAACACAAATGGATACGAGACTCCACGTGTTCATGTCTTCTTCAGCAGGGCAACATATAACACACTATACTACAACCACCGCAGTGGTGTCCGGTGAGCACTTAACAGGGATGTCTAAATCTCTGACACGATAATTGTGTTGTAAGGTCAAATATCGCAGATAATATCTTAGGGTTGTGTAAGGCCAAGTATTCTATCTCGTGCGGGAGACAATGGTGTCTCCCGCGAGGAGATTGCAAGTAATGCTCATGCTTCCCTCTAAACCTCAAAGGCAACAACCACTCTGTATTTAGGGTCGGCAGATTGCTTGTCATCATGACGATGCCAGTCGTCCATATCCGTATATGGAGTTTCTACATTGACCTGAGACTAGATGTCTCTGTCGTCTCCATAAAAGGAACTCTTGTGAGAGGGAGTGAGAGCTGACAGTTATTTGGACGCATATAAGTCTGGAATCTGTTAGTTAACTTGGATGTCTGTTGGCCGAAAACTGCTGTACGCAATTCGGGGCAAATTATATATACCCAAATATGGACATTCCTGTCGTCTGTTCAAATCGGCGTCGGCAGTTTCAGTTGTGAATGACGTCACATTCCTATATCTGCACATCCAATGGAGGAGACGGTGAGGAAGAAAGGGTTAGGTATACGGAGGGATGGGAGTTTGGTGACATCAGGACAGAGCGTGTTCAGCGAGTGATACAGAGAGAGAGAGGGAGAGAGAGAGATGGAGAGAGGGGGAGAGAGGGAGGGAGGGAACCTATTTCACCCAAGCAATACTCCAGGCAATGTAGTGCAAAGAAAGCACCACATTTTCAGCTTGTACCCTAAGTCAAAGCGGAAGCCCAATATAGTATGGTTGTGAATACCAAGTGTCCTAGTTTCATAATTACTTGGTGACCAACTTACCGCATACAATGCGATAAAAGAAAATGGACACACCAGATGCCTTATAATAAGAATCTGAATTCTCTAGCTGTTTCATAGAAAATGAGAAAGGATTTTTAGTCTCTGAGTCATCTATAGCTACTTGTCTACAAAACATCATACAATGTGTTTTTATCAGGGACAGGGAAGTGCAAAGCAACTGGACAGGTGGTGAAACTGGGCCACATGGTATAAGATTGTAAGTGTTTATTGTTGAAATAGGTTATATAATATCTCTGCTGTCGAGAAGAAACCACCTAGCTCCAACATGTAACATTTTTCAGGAAATGAAGAAAACATTATACTTGTTAAAACAATGCAATACTGCCTCATCAAAGTTGGTATCGTGACTTTATATATTGTCAATTTTACTTGCAACGTGTCTGCTTTAGCAGCGAGTTTGAGGGTCCAATGGAGTTAAGAGTTCTGTTTCCCGAAGCGCTTTTTTAATACTTTTCATTGGTTAAATATGTTTTTTAACCCAAAAAAAAGACGGGTGTTCAATGTATGTTGTTTGAGCCGCAGGCACCCTATAGCTGTAGGCTATACCATCATTAATACTATGCAGCCCATACAGTATAGTCTGTATATATACACTGTATACCGGGATCAGGATTCATGCACTGCACACACACACACACTGACCTTGTTTCTTTCGCCATGATTTACGTTCCTGCATCCATGCAGTGGGAAGAGGACAACCACATGATAAGCCATCAATCAGTCTCATATCTATATGCAACGTTTGGTAGTATTTATTATGCACTTCCAATAACCACATGAGCTATATTGTGACTCGCAGGGACTCCTGTGCAGAGACGGCACAACTTGTACATGTTCTGTGATTTCCCCAAATGCCATATGTAACTGATCCTTGTTCACAATCAGCCAAAAATAGCAATAAACCTGATGGGCCCTACTGTACTGTATATATGCAGCCATAGACATGAGTCAGTAGTGGCTGTGCTTTGGATCTCTCCGTGACAAATTGTGCCGAATGAGAAATAAGTCGTTTATTTAAGTGGTTTTATAAATAAATACCGGTAGCCTGGCCTTTCTAAGTCGAAGTTTATGGAGGTTTATACGAAGGTCTGGATTATATCGGAGCATATTGTGGCATTCATTTGAATGGCACTGAACTCTGAGTTACATTACTTTCATGTATCCCGGGAGAAAATGTCCAGATTAACAAACAAACTCCCCCAGAAAATGAAACACAATTTTAAACCTGAGGTATATATACTTAGTCATTTTTTATTTAAGTGACAGTTAATCACAACTGGCAAATTTGAGAGGGCATGGTGTGTGCAGATTATTGTTTTATCACCCCTGTCCTGGCAAAGCTTCACTGCATGGCTTCCGGAAGTTCCGGTTGTATTTAGAATTTTAAGTTTCAGGTGTGACTTACTTTGCACCACCAGAGTAAAAACGGACTATACCTTTGCACATGGGTCTAAAATGTACCACACAGACTACATGAAGATAATGAGACCGACTGAGACAAACAGACAAGACAAGTACTGATGATGCACACATATTTATTGTATGTTTGTGTATACATACTGTAGTTTCTCGCCATGCATATGCGCCATAGCAAGAAGAAGTAGCCAGGAGTTAAACCTAGAGTGAGAGGAGCCAGAAGTGTTAATGAGCATTAGAAAGCTCTTAAAGCATAATCATCTCCACAGACCTCAGCTCTGAGGTAATGCCTATCACATGGCCAGTGTTGGCACTCTCGCATCTAACCACAACCCTTCTCTCCCCCGGGCCTGGAATGATGCAACCAGAAAGCCTGAAATCAACCCACCCAGACAGCACAACTGTAGCAGAGTCTCATCTGCAATGTGATATAAATATACTAGCGGGAAATGTGTGCCTTTTTCTAGCTTTCTTCTTGGATCTGCACAAGCATACACACACTGTTTTGAGGGTTGACGCTGGGAGCTTTAGGTGAGAGTTCGCGGCAAGTACTGAGAAAGCAAACACATTGCCGTCCACTTATAAGTCCTATTCAAAAATGAACACCTGTAATTACATGCCCAAATTAGGAACGCCAGGGTTACATTTGTACAAGTTTAACCCAATAGTGGATTTTTTTTTTTTGCGTCCGGATACGCCGTCCAGGACAAGCTTCAGACGTGCCACCTCAGGAGACTTGGCTCAGATCTAAACCCATTTGATTTGGCGGTATAGGAACCCCTTGCGACCGCATTGCCCTCGCTGACGTCGACCCCAGGCAGGGTTCAAGCCCACAACCTTGCGCATGAGGGGCATATGCTCTACCCACTACACTAGGGTGGCCCCCTATATGATGCAATGTGCATCATGCATGCAACATGCATCATTTCTCTTTGGCGTGCGAAACCCCTGTTTTTGAGCGGTGCCTCCACTCCATGTATGTGTAAGTGTGTGTCCGAGCACGGAAAGCTGAAATGCGGTAACTGTCACTTCATCATTTTGGACGCGGGAAGACTCGCCGGAACCAGGCCGCCCGCCCGTTCACTTAAGAAATAAAAGTATTGTTACTTACAAGTAGATTTTATTTTGAAGAGGACGAGGAAGTTGTTTCGGTTGTAGCCAGCTGCTATGACAGTGCCGGTGGTGTTGGTGGAATATACTCTAAGCAGAATAATAATAACAACATGCTTTAAGCCAAAGTAAAAACCGCATGCGTCTTTGACTTAAACAATGTAGGCTAAACACTTTGGAATTACGTTAAACATGGTAGATCCTCCGTGGCGGCGTCATTAGGTGAGTACTAGTTTAATGAATTGTTTAAGTTTCATAGTAACATTCATCATCAACAACAGGCTGTTGTTGATGCCCCCCCCCCCCCCCAATAACAGGTTACAGGATTCTCTGCGAGGATGGCCGCCGTGCCATTTCTTATAAACTATCTAGTTCATACGTGGGTCGCCGGTCGTGGGTCCACGGTGGTGGTGGTGGTGGTGTTGTTGTTGTTCATGCGCCACGGTGCGCGCCGTGGAGAGGGCATCATGCGCACTGTTGGCTGGTTGGAGCGCAGCGCAACAGCCTTTCTGTCCAGACCTACGTGTATAGGCTGGCGATTGTGGCGAATTATTTTAGTTAATGAAAAGAGCTGTAAAGGGGATATTGTCTATGGTCAGTTCATGGTGTGTATTATTCTCGTTTTTAACCATAAAGTTAATTAGGGCCGTAATATGCGGCGCAATGACGGTAGGCAGTAGCCTAATAGTCTACAATGTAAACAACTTGCGCAAGCATTCAAAATGGGTTTTAATTGTCGGGTAACGGAAAATAACGGAAAATAATCTAACTTGTTACTTTTCTCAGATGGTAATCTGTAACGGTAAGGGATTCTTTTCATGGGCAGTAATCCAGTAACCTAACGACGCCAACACTGGTGTTAAATTAGTGAGCGGGCTATGAGATGACTAAATGATGCAGGGAAAATGAGCATGAGAATGAGTCTGAAAAATCACACCCGTATGAACTGAGCGGTGCAGGCTGCTCAACAACACAGCTGGCTGGCTGTAGTTATAGTTTAGGCTGTTCAACAGTGCCACTTTAGGTCACCCAGTGGTATTGCAGATGTTCGTACACCTCAGACAGACCCCAAAAACTGCTTATCGTGCGTATATAGTATTTTTCTTATTGCTGCATTCCTTGGCCCCTCTAATCGCTGCTTGCAGCTACTGTATAGGCTATATATATTTTGTGTATACACATTTGTTCACGTACCAAGTGACAGATGTGTTCCGCATGAGTCAAGGCACATGTGTAAACAAGTTACATGGCTTTGGCCAAACAAGGCCTGAGTTATGCATGTTCAAAGTGCTGCTCGCAGTCATATTTATTTTACAAATTTTCACATACAAACTTCTCTTCAACTGCATGGGATTTCAGATAATGATCCAAAGATTGTGTGGAGAAGTTTCCGAACGTTTTCACGGAAATTGCTCAAAAATCCATGCAGGCCGAAGATCAGGCTTAAGGTTAAGCATTTTTTCAAACTGCTCGAATCTGAAAATTCGAGGGCGGAGCTTACTGGTCAAAATGACAGATGTGTTCTGCTTTGGCTTTTGGACAAACGAGGCATGAGTTAGGCCTATGCCCGTTCAAAGTTTTCGCGCTATAGCGCCCCGCTTTGGCCAATTTGAGTATAAGACTGGTTTCATCTCATGGCATGACCCTCTACCATACTGTAAAGTCTCATAAGCATATGATGCTGCATGTATGTATTAGGGGCCGAAGAAGAATTTTTCATTAAACTGCAATTTTCATTGTCTCATGAAACCTTATTTTTCACTTAAAAACATTGTAGGCTCCCAATTTCTTGTTGATCCAAAATGTGTGTAGAAGTCTTTCTACACACAAATCAAAGGGATCTTTGATTTTGATCAAAGATCCCGGTTTTTCATATAATTCAAAATGGTGGGAGATCTAAAAGGTCAGAGGTCAAAAGTCAGAACACGAAAGTGTTATCAAAGTTTTATTGCTGACGGTCAAACAGTTCACGGCGAGCTGTACACGCCTGTTCGGAGTTTGCATTTTCAATTGAGTGCTATATAGCGTCACCATTTGGCCAATGCGGTCGTGGGCTTCGTGTCGTCACCTTTTGGCACAGCCCTCTACCATATTGTCCATTTTTGGCGGAAGAAGAAGAAGGAAGAAGAACACAATATAAATGAACTCCTCGCATCAGAACAATGGGATTCCATCTGTGGTCACTGGGCTCTGTGTGTGTGTGCGCATTCATTTGATAAGTGTCCAAATTCTCTGAAAGCAAAAAAATGAAAATACACGGCTTGTTCTTTTCTAAGCACATTAGTATCAACATGTGTGTAAGGGCGGGGGGGATAACTAATCTTCATCACAACAGGCATGCTTACGTTGGTTACACTCACTGCCGTTAGGATTTATTAGCTTTCAGCGGTAAATTAAACAAGCCCTAGTTTTACATAACCACCTCAAAATGGCCGTTATAAATTATCACACATTAGTTGGACGCCTGTGAGACAAATACTGCACCCTTCCCCTTCAGCAGAGTCAGGTATAGCCTACAGCCAGCAGCGGTGGACAAGCGTCACTCTGTCCAGTTGATTACAACCAATAAATATTACACGGAGAGGGATACATCTTTCGTGAGAGAGTATACAGTATACATGGAGCATCAGGGTACAGTTATGAATCGGGCCAAAGAGAGAAACTGTGTAGAAAGAAGGGGAAAAAAAAGACATGTCAATCTCCACGCGAGCGGCATGGGCGCCGATATAGTTGGCTTTTCTGACTCACACTCGTTCAAACTTTGTTTTACAGCACTGACACGCACCCATGACAAGCAGCTAAAGTGCTGCCTAATAAATATTGCCTCCGTTTTTTTATGCCCGCTTTGAGGTAGCCCTAATTAACCAGGCACGGCACGCACTGTGCAATGACATATGTCCCAGACGGAGCCAAAAACAACACAGCCCTTGTGAGAGGATGGAGTATGCATGGAGGATGAGGGAGAAGAAGGCAGCAAGGGGTTTTGGTGAGTGCATGTGAGAGAGCGAGCGAGCGCATGTTGCGCGTGCTGCGTGAGTGTGTGTGTGCGCGCGTGCGCGCGCGTGTGTGTGTGTGTGTGTGTGTGTGTGTGTGTGTGTGTGAGTGTGTGTGAAAGGGCCACAGCTAGGTTTCTTAGATATTCAATTCAAGTGTACATTTGCATTTGAGAGTTGAGACCGAGTGAGTCTGGGTTTTTGGTGGTGGCTCCCAGTGGAGAGGGGGAGGGGGGGGTGGGGTCAAACGAGAGGAGCCTGCTTCCATGTGAGGGAGGCTGCGGAACAGCCACCTGTGCAAAGAGAGGAAGAGGGGAGGCTTCAAGGAAGATAGAGAGAAACAGGGGGGGGAAAGAGCAACGAGAGAGAGAGAGAGAGAGAGAGAGAGAGAGAGAGAGAGTGTTATATTTGACAGGACATATGTCAGCGGGGTCTTAGAGGCCTGCAGCTGCGTTGTGCCGTGTATAGGGTGTGGAGGATGGGGAAGCCATATATATACCACACCATGTAGCCACGGAGAAGAGATGGAGGGCTGAGCAAGCACCATTAACCCAAATGACTCTGTCCAGGCATCGGAGCGAGGAAACGGGCAATACGTTATATAGCATGCGGGGGCTTCTGGAGCTCAAGGGGTCTGGACTTATGTGTGCGTGTGTGTGTGTGTGTGTGTGTGTGTGTGTGTGTGTGTGTGTGTGTGTGTGTGTGTGTGTGTGTGTGTGTGTGTGTGTGTGTGCGTGCGTTCATGCGTGCGACGTGCGTGAGTGTGTTTGTTTTGGGGAGGGGGATGGGGGGCGTAATCAAGCAAGCTTATGCTTCTCACACACCTGTATCAACCTTTCTGACGAAGGGTTGTTTTCACTGCCCCCTCTTCTCAAACTCCTCTTTCTCTTTTTCACAAGTCCACTCTGTTATATACTGCGGTATGCTGCTTAGTGCAGAGAGAGCCATGCTGGACTCGTCCTCAGCTTTTGCATCATCAGCTTAATCCAGAGTAGAATATCGTTGCTGTCGGGTGGAAACCTCCTAACTCCATTTTTGAGGTTTTTTTCTTTTTTTTGCATATATGAGTGCTATTGAGCACCCTTTACGTCTGCATGTTGTTTCGAAAATATTGAAGGTTCAAGGTTATTTTTATTGTCCCTTGCGGGAAATTGGTTTGCAGCCAGATAATAGTAAAAAATACACACAACAAACAACCAATGGAAAGGAGTACAAAACGCTTTGGACAAAACCTCTTAACTCCGCATTGGAACCTCAAACTGTCTGCTAAAGCAACTAACTCCACTCTCTCCCTCCCTCTCATGCAATTAATTGACAATATATAAAGTCACAACACCAACTTCGATGAGGCGGTATTGCTTTGTTTTCAAAATATATACATTTCCTGAATTTCTTTTATTTTTATTTTCCTGAAAAATGAACATTTTGGAGTTAGGTGGTTTTTTCCCGACAGCAGAGATATCAAATGGTCTACTAACACGACTAAAGTCACATTTCCTTTCATGTGAGAAGGTTTGGTTGAATGCTGCAATCTGCCAAATGGTGAGCATGCAGTGGTGGAAAGTTACTAAGTACATTTACTTAAGTACTGTACTTTATGTACAGTAATCTTGAGGTTTTTGAGTTGTACTTTACTTGAGTATTTCCAATTTCCAATACTTTTACTTCTACTCCACTACATCTCAGAGGCAAATATTGTACTTCTCCACTACATTTATGTGACGACTTTAGCTTACTTACTTTGTAGACTTTAATTGAACAGTATTACAAAGCATACTAACCACTTCAGCCCTATATTTCGGCCATTTGAAAATAGCCGATCTACAAGCTCACAATGCGACGCAATGTGCATTGTGAGCTTGTAGATCGGCTATTTTCGAAAGCTTTTTTAAATGGGACATTCTGCATAATGACTAATGAGTAGCCTACTTTTACTTTTGGTATACTTTAAGTACATTTGGATGCCAATATACCTTTGTACTCTCACTCAAGTACATTTTGAATTCCGGACTTTTACTCGTAACGGAGAGTATTTCTATATACTATACTTTAAGTGAAACATTTGAGTACTTTTCCCAACTGCAGGAGTTGTGAAGTATTTGTGCTTGGAGTGTACAGTATCTCCTGACAAGGAGGAACCAGGGGAAGTTATGATAATGATACATATGGACATATAACTATATATGTGGGCATGCAAGTCATCCCAGATGTTTTCTGAATGCCCCCTGGGCGGTGTGTGCCGTACCGTGCACCCCCTTGAGGAAACACTACTTTCCATCTTCTCCATATAGTCGTTAAATGTTACCGAGGTCACCTGAATAATTGAGTTAATTTTGACTAAACTCTTTCAATCAGTCAAAAATGCACGTTAAAAAGTCTCAAAACACAACAATAAAATGAAAATAACCTATTTTGTTTTGTGTTGCGTTACCTCTAGTATAAGTTCTTGCGAGCTGATTTTCATAATCATATTGCAATGAATGGAATCGCTTTCTCAAAAAATGGAAAAAGAAATAATACAAATGGTATGCTTTGCCTTTGAATAATGGAAGGCTAGCATACCGCGAGTCCTAGTCAATGGGCTGAACATGCCATATATATTCCGCCGGCATGATTCCTAAACCAACTTGGCATAGGCGTATATAGCGCTGCAGTTCCCTCTAGATTTGAGAAAGTTACATTAAATGGACATGTGGAATGACATGAAAATGGAACTTGGCATGCATGAAGTTGATGCAACATAATATAAGCCAACCAACTGTATTCCTTATAGTTTCATATGTCATAATAATTCTGCCAGATTAAGACAATCAAAGCTGTGCAGGATCCGCAAGAGCCGGACATGTTGATCTATATACTATAGCAAGCTGCAATCCAAAACTTCTATGTCCTGCCCAGAATTCGAACCTGGGTTTGGACCAAATGTCTGCCAAGCTGCCAATAAGGAATCCCCACTTGGACAGGGTACATATTTGCTTATGAGATTCAGCCAGTACTATGTATCAATCTGTCAGGGTGCGTTCAGAGGACCCAAAAGCAGTACGCCCAAAAGGCAGGATTCACAGTTCAGGATGCAAACAATAACTTAAACTTCCCATAAAATGGGGAAGGCAAAACAAGGACACCGTAAACACGCTGACATGAAATGACGATCTGACATTAAAGGGTCTGAACAAACTGGGGTATATAAATAGACAAAGACTAACTAGACACATGTGAACTCAAAATGCAATCAAACACAGGATAGGCTAACAGGACAAAGAGGACACAGGTGAAAACACTGACACATCACAAGGTAGGTGAGACAAGGTAGGGAACAGCAACTATAGGCAAACAGGACCATACTACAAAATAAGATACCGGTACACAAAACCAACAGAACAAGACATGGCAAAATACTGAACATAAAACAACCACATAACCATAAAGGTCAAGCCACATATTAGTCCAGTGGTTTGGACCTAAGTCAATGCTCAAATACAAAGGCACAGGAGCGAGGCGTGACAATATGTGTCAATCAGTGTTTGTCTACATGCAGGGTCTAAATTTCTCAATTTCCCATTGTAGATAGGCTAGATGTTATATTGAATTTTCAACCTTGGTCGTCACTAATGTTCATGATAAAATGCCACAATCCTTTTCTACTCGGCCTGTGTCTCATAGGAGGGCTGTGGGCAGTTCTGAAACCCGGCCACCGTAGTGACATCATCGATGGGGAATCCAAGCTAATAGGAAACTGCAGGCTTTCTATTCCTGAATAGTTGCAATACGATAATGGAAGCCATCGTTATAAATCACGATAATAAAAATCTGAATTTTTTAATCTTGTTTAAAAAAAAATCTGCCTAACGATGATGTCACTGGTGGACGGGTTTCTGAACTGCCCACAGCCCTCCTATGAGACACAGACTGAGTAGGAAGAATGTGTGGTATTTTATCATGAGGAGTCTAAGGACCAATTATATGAAAATAAAGTATTGTTCATTCAAATAAAGATTGCAGCTTCAATTTGTCCAAGTTTCAATGTGAAGAGTGACGGTTGAATCTGTTGTTTTGCCTCCTATATAGCTCAAACTCAAACCTCTATATTTGCATCTACTGATAATATATCCATTCCTCACATTTCACCATGAGACGGAAATGTTAACCCAAAACAGTGACTGCTTTTTAGGAAACCGAGACCTAACTGATATTTCTTCCACAAACAACATCAGTTAAGTGTGGTTTAATGGCCTTGAATCTCAATCACATGCCGTTGCTCTCGACTAGACATGACGTCAGTGCAACAGGTAATGTAGGCCTATATATCCTGGTCAGATGCACATGCCTTTAATCAGTCAAACGTTGTGATGTTATGTGGTCTGCCAGTGATTCATGCAGGAAGGCCTCCCTCTGTGTAGCGTAGTCAGATAATAAACCATCATTGGAACCATTTCATTATGGCTCTTCATAAAGAACCCACGTGGGCTTCTTTCTTTTATATCTAGATCTTTAGTTCGAGTGAAGAGGAACGCCCCAAGAACAATTCTTCTGTTCTCATATAGTTCTCCTCAGAGTTTCTTTCTCACTGCAGTGATTTTTAGACCTGAGCTGCGATGGAACCCATGTCGACCCACTCACCAAACCGACGCACAATAGACCCTATATGTTATGCCAATAGAGCTCAGCCCGGTTGCCAGAGTTGTTGTAGATCAGTGGTTTTTCAACCACATTGACTATTGTAGATCTTTAACTCCTGACAACGTAAAATGAAACCAGAGTTACATTATTGTTAAACATCTGCATTACTACATTCACAAGAAGTCTATATACACAAATAGAGAATGTGGAAGAATTGTTATTTTGATCAACATTTATTTGCCTGTTGTTTCTCATTGTGGACGAAATCGTATCCAATGATAACAAAAATAATCTAAGTCTTGGGTGCAAGAGGCTATATGGATCTCCACAAATGGTGGTCTGTGGCTCAAATGGAGAATAAATCATGGGCCTTAACATGAAAAGGGTTGAAAACCATTGTTGTAGATGTCGGGGGCACGGCATCTACCCCTCAGCTTTTGGGCCCTTCACACAATACACGCGACTCGGCTCACGATACGCTCAACGACGCATGTCTTTCATGTCCCTCACCTCCCTCGTCCAGGTCCTGCCGACTACGCCAGATGTAGTGATTTTTTTTCTCCAACAATATTATTTATTGATTGTTCTTTTTTCCCACACAAATGACAAAACAATGAACATTACAAGACAATCACCCATACAAAGAAACCAACAACCAAAAACCAAACAAAAAGAAACACAACAACAACAACAGCACTACTCCCCTTCAGCTTCTTCCATTATTGTTCTTGATATATCGTGTTAGACGACCGCAACACTTCTTGTTTGTGGACCTTTGTATGTAATCTTTTCCAAAGGTATAAACATATAAAGACAGTTCCCTGAACCACTGCATAGATTTATCAGTGATTTAGTCCCAAGCTGGGATCTAACCCCAGTCTCCCACAAGGCAAACCGACGCACAACCTGCCAATATAGAGCTGAGCTTGATTCGAATGGGCAGAGTTAAGTTGTTGTGGGACCCGGGTCTTATATCTGGGGCAAGTAAAGTATATACGCACTACATTACACTCCGAGGAACTCACATAGGGGAACAATGATAACATGTTGCCCCTGCCCACGAAATTGAAGGAGGTGGGACATACTGTAGTATAGCCTACACAC